>NC_056733.1:172075375-172245375 GCF_019279795.1 Protopterus annectens
GAGTGCATATAACATGTGAAATGTTCTCTAGATAGTAAATGTAAGAAAAGCACATAGAGGGATGTCATGTAAAGTAAATCATATACACATAATAAATGAAGTTAGTGTTCAGATATATTTAAAAAATTAAAAGTGAGCAATACTTAGCAATGCTTAGCTATGCTTAGCAGGTGTAACCATTGTTAAGACATGAATGCTAAGCAGCAGGTAGCTCAGCTAAGTGGATTTGCGCACTGTTAAGCAGTGCTCAACAACTTCTCCTTTAAACAGTGTTAAAACTGGCTTAGTGGGTTTGCACACTGCATAGTGGAGCTTCACCTTTTCAAAATGGTCTAATGACAGCAAAGGGTGAGAATATCACACTATTTAGATGGTGCAGGTGGGGATACAGCCATAATCTGTTATAGTTCATCTGTGCAGATACAATGTCTGGCGTAGGAGAGGGAGTGCACTTTTGGGCACAACGTTGGAGCATTCAAGAGTCCAGGGTCATGGCTAGACTCCTAGTAAAAAAACATGAGGAGAGACTGCTGCAGGGCCAGTACCAGGGCTTCCAATACAAAGTGGAGGTGTGGGACCATCTCGCACATGACCTCACCAGTGCTACTAGCATCCCCCAGACTGGTGGGTAGGTATGGTACCACTATGATGACCTAAAGCATAGGAAGGAAGTGCTCTTGGACCAGTGGATCCAAGATGGACAGGACCAGAATGCTGCAGTAGTGTGTAAGTATCACTATTAAGTAGCTTGTAGCAAATACTAGCCTGAAAATGTGATAGCAGATATGCATAATGTGTGTTTTTCTCCCGTACAGCTGCAGCAGAGAGGGCTCTGAACTTCTAAGCCCATTGTGACAGACTGCTGAGGCTGCTCCCACAGGCTGGTGAGTACAAATCTATTTTGCAGTATATTGTTCAAATAGCTAATAAGGAGTATATTACTTACTGTTAGTAGGTATACTGTTACTGTGTGAACTGAATAAATAAAAAAAGTTTGACTGACTAATATTGATGTACAATAAAGACCCTTACAAAAAACTGTTGTGTTTATTCTGGTATGTTGTTGTAGACATATATAGAATGTATACAGGTTCTTCACAGCAAATATGGCTGTGACAGTATACATTAACTGAGGTTCATCTGTAAACAAGCTGTTAAGAGAAACTGTATAGATGGAGTAGCTGTAAAACAAGATATAAATTAAATGTGAAGTATATACTGCACTAAGCTCTGAACCCTGAATATTAATATGTAAAGTATGAAAGTTTATTCCATGCAGCATTGCCTTGTGTTAACCTTTGCTTTCCAGGTTGTAGTAATCCAAAGGAGTAATGCACAGTACAAAAGCTATCTGTCATGCATGCATCAGAGGATTACAAGTTCAGAGTGTCTAACCAAAAGACTATTGGGAAGAAACCAGTAAAACAAGAATCAGCAGTTCCCAAGCAGCTCATTGTGATGTGATATAGTTTAGTTGTTAAATTTGCACATCCAGACATGGTTCAAACCCAGGGAGTGGTACTAAGATGTGTGCAAATCTACACACAAGGAATCAGGAATAAATGTAAAAACAGTCAGGTAGTGTTAACAGATATTTTCCCCACAGGTTTTACAGGTAAATAAATGTTGCCAGTAGCTGTATGAAGGGTATACTAATAAACTGTGTACAACTGTTCAATTGTCCCACCACATGCCTGCAAATGACAGCAGGTAGGTACATACAATATGCACTCTTCCCAAATCATACCTCTCAGCTGTAAAGATATTCACTGAATGTCCAGATATCTGTCTCAGATTTTTGGTCCGTTTTACATAAAGTAGTGGTATCATGGCAAATCAGTGGCAAATCATTATAGACTGAAGTTAGAAAATAATGATAAACATATAAGTATCAGATGTCATATCCTTCAGAAAAGCCATGCAAATTCAAAGCCTGTTATTTTATCAACTTTCTAAGTTTGTAAGAGGAATATCTAAAAATTGTCCATATTTATAGGCCTTCATCCCACTCTTATGTATGGCTATATCCAGATGTCATGCTCTAAGAGGTTGATAGGTATGTTTCTGATACATGTCTCTCAAGTGTCATGCTGTCACAGCTAGTGGTCCCTGCTGCAAATAATCCTGGACACAGATAGGAAACCAGTTGATGTATGACAGTAGCATACTCACATAACAGCAGTTTAGGGTACCCCTCCTGTGCCAGATATGTAACCCTGACATGTACGAGTCCCCTCTAGCTATGTACCCAGAGTTGTCACAGTTTGTTTCATACCACTCCAGGCTGACAGTTTCATAGGTATGTTTGTATTACAGAAGCTACTCACACACTACCCCTACATATACTGGCCCAATTCACAGTGTAGTACGAATCCTGACCATGGTACGGGACATGTCTCAGTCTGCCCCTACAAACATATACAGCTGATAGACCAACAGAAACTGGAGCAGCATGCTCAGTCAGATAGAAAAGGAGCCATAACACTTACATCTACCCCCCTCCCTACACAGGCCAAATAACATTTACACACTACACTGCTACACAATCCTGACAGTCTGTCAACAATCACCAGAAATACACAGACCTCTCAACTGTACAGAGTCCCACAGAATGTCCAGGCTTTGTCCTCCTATATAAAGCCTCTTCCACATAACATCTCTGGCATTCTGATACATCACTGGGATGTTATCAGGAATGACAGGAATAAATAATGATATACTATACCTATCAACCTCTTACTGCATGACATCTGGACAAAGCCCGATATACGTGGGGGACAGAGTCCCAAAAATAGGGGCATATTTGAAATATTGCTGTTATAAACTGAGAAAGTTGCTGGTGTAACAGGGTTTGTTGTAACATATCTTTTCTGAGGGATATGAAGTCAGAAACATGAATGGATCTTATCATTTACTGACTGCAATCCCTAGAGTATGCTACTGATTTTCCAAAGACAAAAAAATGTCTGTGGAACACACCAAACATAAGAGTCCAAACTTTGGCCATTCTGCGGATAGCGCTACAGTTGAGAGTTATGTCAATCACATAACACTGTCAGACTTAAAATCATGCAAAAATCCATGTCCACAAAAAACCTGTTAAACTAACATTAATCCAACTGTATAACAGCAATACTTACATTCTGTCCCTATGTCTGGAACATTATCTTTATTTTTTTGGGCTGTATCCACAGTTTTTGTTGGAAGAGGTATTTCCAACTACCCTCTGTGATGCTGTTGCTCACACACCTCCATGAAGGCCCCCTCACAGGCAAGGAAAAGGGGCAATGCCCACATGAAGTACTCAATTATAGGAGTGTGTTGCTATGCCATTGGCTATAGGAATAATAACACAGCTGTTTTGCATGCAATTAGAAAGTGGGGGACACCAACTGGTGCACAGGCCATCAGCTGCTCATGAGCACTACCTACAAAAGGTAAGCTGCTGACTATGCAAAACAGATGCATACCTTACATCTTGGAGACAGAGAGAGAGAGAGAGAGACAGATAGACAGAGATAAACAAACAGACATACCAACAGAAATTGGAATCAAACCAACTATACTTGAAGAAAAGGTATGTCAAACAAGTAAGCATGTAATGAAATGCAGTAGAGGGTATGTAATAATGGGAAAAAGGAAGTTCAACAAATATGTCTCAACAAGACTTGCCTTACTGATATGTTGCTAATCAGAACCTATGTCCATAGCATCTGGGTCTGTCTGCAGTAACATAGATCGCAGCTCAGGCCCGAGTCACCACAGGAAAGGATGGCTCACATATGACTACTACTGGAGTGTATGTTCAACAATACTGACTGTGACACTGCTAGGCTAGCTACTGGGATGTTGTAGATATCCAAAAAAACAGAAACAGCAAAACAAACTAAATAAATAAAAATGCTGGCAGGCTGAGTTTCACAGGCACAAATCACTTAGGTGATGATAAACCAAAGGTGTATTTAATGATAAAAATCCACAAGAAAAAAAATAAAATGTGAGTGCTTTCGTTAAACAACTGTTAACTTCATCAGACACTATTAAAATGTAAGACAGCAATTTATATACATATAAAAAACACTCTGACTGGGTAAGCAAAGAGAGGCAGCTAGCTAAGCAACACTGAGATAGAACATTAATTAACCCCTTGATGACTGTGTTACAGTTGAAACTGTTACATCTTAAATACAACTAAAACTTGTAATTAAAAGATGAATTATTAGTCTCATACTTGTGTCATGAGTGGTTATAAATAGAATAAAACTAAAGCCAATGTCATTTTTAAAATATCATGTTAAATATTCACATAATGCTAAAATGTTTCCCAAAGCAAAATACATACAAAAGTGATTGTGCTTAACAAATGTTTTAAGATATTTTGTTCCTTTCTAGGGCTTTTAATTTCAATACAGGAGAGATGGATGCCCTGTCATTTATCCTTGGCCATCTATCTGCCTGTAGTAAGATTTGCCACCTTAACTCCTTTAACTCTAACTGAAGTCCCCAAGGCTTTTTGTCACTGATGTCTACATGGTCTATTGCCATAAATGTGAAATTGTGGCCAGTGTTGTCTTGAATATGCCTCACTAATGCATTGTTAATATTATTCTTTCTTATGGCAGAGTTGTGTTCATAAATTCTGGTGTTAAATTTCCTTTCTGCTTTGCCTACATAAAATGCTAGGTATTGGTCACATGTGGCCATGTACACCACTGCCTTGGAGTGATAGTTATATTTACCTTTTACATAATGGTCTATACCATTCACTATGAATTTGCTGCCCAATTTCACCTTGTGGCACCAGTTACAAGACTCACATTTGTACATCCCTTCACGTCCTGTTCTAGTGTTGTAAGAACCTTTCCTAAGAAGGTCATTTAAGTTTGAGCCCCTTCTGTATGTAACTATAGGTCTTTCTCCTATTTGTGACCTGATGTCCAAGTCATCCATTAAAATGTCCCAGTTCTTATAAAAAATGGACATCAAGTGGTATGAGTCGGAGTTGAATGTAAGCACCATAAATCTACAAAAAGTACTTTTTTCCAACTCAGGTCTCCCCTCTTCAGCTTCAGGGGGGCTGTTGTATAGTGTGTTTTCCCCAACTATGGGCTTAAAATGCCCTACTCTTCTTTTACCTATCACTTCCAACATGAGCTTGTTAAGCAAGTCTGCTGGGTACTCCCTCCTCAAGAACATAGTTTTTAAGTTGTCGCATTCTAAAAGAAAGTCTTCTTCTCTGGAGATCATACGGGCTGCTCAAACTAATTGCCCTTTAACTACTGACTTCTTTTGATGCTTGGGTTGGGAGCTAGTGTAATGCAGGAAAGAGTTTGAGTAGGTCTCTTTCCTATGGATCCTAGTAGCATACTTTTCATTATGTGTGTCTTTGTATAAGTGGACATCAAGGTAATTCATATGATCCAGGTTAATCACCCAGGTGAACTGTAGGAATGTAGTGGTGGTGTTAAGGTATCTCAAAAACTCTTCCAAATCAACCAGTGACCCATTCCATGTCAAGCTGATATCATCTTGATATCTATAATACAGTTTGACCTTAGAATAGTACTGAGACTTGAAATACATAATTTCAGTCAGTAATTAAAGGGCAATTAGTTTGAGCAGCCTGTATGATCTCCAGAGAAGAAGATTTTCTTTTAGAATGCGACAACTTAAAAATTATGTTCTTTTTTTATTATTTTTTTTTATTTTTATTTTTTTATTTTTTTATTGTTTTTTTTTTTGTTATGTTTTTTATGGCATTGTCCAGTGTTGTGTTAGTTACTTATAAAAGTAATAAGTTACTATTACTAGTTACTTTTAAGTGAAAGTAATATATTACTATTACTTTTCTAAAAAGTAATATTTTACTATTACTAGTTACTTACTAAAGTAACTAGTTACTTTTACATAAGTATAGTTTATCAATTGTCATATTCTGATTTATTCACACGTTACTTGTGTTTAAGGAATACATGCTTACTGCACATGAATATGACTCATATATATATATATATATATATATATATATATATATATATATATATATATATATGTGTGTGTGTATATATACTTTTCTGCCTTTGAAAGTCACATTCATTGAAACAGTATTAAAACTCACATTCAAAGAAAATTCATCTAGCCAGTGGAGGATTACATTTACCTTTAGGCTTTTTTCAAACGATAGGCTCCTTACTCACATTTTTAGAGGCATGCATACATGTATGTGTTCTTTAGTTCACCTTCCTAATTGTATTAAGTGATATTCCTTGTATACTGCTGCACAACTTGTTGGAATGTGTTTCAAATTTGTAGTTTTGAACATTCTTTCAGTGAGCAATGTGTGAACCATAATGACAAAACTACACATTTCAGAAAATTTCAACCATAAAAGGCCACTCAAACATCTGTCATTAGAATCCACTAATATCAGTCAACAATAAGCACAATCTCTGCAGAAGTAAAAATTGTCTGAATATTTCCACATTAAAGAGAACTGTAACTAATGAAGAGGTTGCTACTGGCAAAGAATTTTACATCTACAAATTCAGTTTCTGCTGCCCATGAAGAAATAAATTGCTGATGTTACATTAAAAGAACTTTTTAGCAGTTGTGTTTGCATGTTCCAAGTTCAATTAATACATTTATGGTAGACCTGTTCAAACAGACACTGATCCTCAATCTTTAGTCATTATTTTGAAAAAGCCTTTACATTCAGCCCCAGCAAGATTGCAACACAATTTACTAAGGCTGAAAGGGAGTAGATGACAAAAATGATTGTTGTTCATCTCTGTGAGACTAAGAAGTAAGTTGTGACCTTCTGAAACCCCCAGACTCCAAGGTACAGTAAACTCTCATTGAACCAGACCTCAAGCAGCCAGCACTCTCAAACAACCAGAAAAAAAATGAAGAAATACAGTACAGTATGAACAACTCAATTTTCATCTGTTACACTTTATGTTTTCCCTCTGTAAACATACCTTACATTTTTAGAGTTTTTGAGTTTTAAAAAGGAAGATATGAATAAATCCCTCTCTCCCCAACCTGAGAGTAAGCTAAACCAAACAAGCCAAATCGCTAAACTGGCAACTCTTGCTCCACACTCACTTTTTTTGATAACCCCAAACATTCCCAGAGGTAGTTCTCTCTATAGCCCTATATACCTGAATAAGATCGCCTCTTAGATATCTGTAAGAGACACTGTACAAGTTCAGATATTTTAGTCTTTCATAATAACTTAAATTTTCACATCCATAGATGCCCTTGATGTTCTTCATGTTTCACTGTTGCAGTCATTACATTTGGGTAAGCCTGCTGGCAGGCTGCCGTCAGTCGGCCTGAATTCCAAAGTCTTGGGTCCTGCGTCGGCTGTCATCACCCCTTCCCTGATGTCAGGTTGTCAGGGGTATAAAAGAAGCAGCTAATGCCATTTTCTTTAGTCTTTCTTGCCGCGGTGCCTGAAGCAGAAGCAGTTCGCAAGTGCCGGTCGGCCGACTCCTAAGATTTTTGAGTTCGAATTTCAGATCCGAAGTCTTCTATAAAGCTAAGTACCCTGATGGAGAAACTTTTTTCTTGCTCCAGAACCGATGTCAGAAAAAGTTAATAATTGTATTTCTTGTGGGAAGCAAATACTTCATAAGGACTTTCATTCTTACTGTATTCCTTGCCTAGGCCCTGATCATAACTTTCTGCATTGTATCTGTAAGAGACACTGTACAAGTTCAGATATTTTAGTCTTTCAAAATATCTTAAATTTTCACATCCATAGATATCCTTGGTATAATTACGCTGTACTCTTTCAAGTTTACTCATGCTTGTTTTCTATAGGTTTTCCATATTGTTATTCCATAGTCAAATTTGGGTCTAATGTAACCAACAAATAATGACTTCATTATTTTTGCTTTCCTAGACTTTATAAATCTTTTTTATACAACCTATACTTCTATAACTGTCATTCACCAATTGGTTGATATGATCAGAAAAACTCATAAGTGAATTTACCCATATATCCAGGTCCTTAAATGAGTCTACAGTTTCAATCACTGTTTGCTGTATTAAATATTCACTTTTCAATTTATGTCTTCCAAATCTCATATGCTTAGTTTTTTAGGTATTTATCAGCCTATTATTCTCCTGTGCCCAAATGGCCAATTTAGTCAAGTTATTTTGCAGATTTGCCTTATCTGTAAGCAAGACAAAATCATATCACATCAAATTCAAGCAAGATCATATTTCCAAACTTCCTACCTATAACACTTCAATTCAAATTTATTTAAGTGCTTAAACCCAAGCATTGTACATGTCAAACAACAAATAAAAGCCAACAACATAAATAATCATGAAAAGGCAACATCAAACAAGTATGTTTTCAGAGCACTTTTGATACCTTTATTTGTAGGTATTTCCCAAACCAAGCCTGGAAGATGGTTCCATTATACAGGTCCTTAAGTGAAGGAATGAAAACCAGTAGAGTCCAGGTTGTAAGACTGAGTAAGAAGATGATTTTGAGATCTAGAACTGATTGGTCAAGAATGGGTATAAATATGTAGATGATCCCTAAAATATGTGGCCCATGGTTATGGAGAGAAAGATATACCATAAGAAAAATCTTATGCATAATAAAGTATCTGACTGGAAGCTTCTACAAAGTATGCCAGAGTGGCATAATATAACAATGATATCTTAGAACTACAGATAGTAGATGCACAACAGAATTTTGAATAAGCTGTAAATGTGTGAGCTTAGAGTCAAAAAGACCTGCTAACAAATGGTTACAGTAGTCTAAAACTGCCGAAATCAAAGCATGTACCACATCAGGAAGATAATTGGGATGAATAAAGGTACTTGATCTTGGAGATTTCCAAAGATGGAATCAAGATGACTTGAGAAGTGCTGAAATATGATGCGTAAGCATCAGCCGGTCATCAAGAACAGCATCGATATAGCACGACTTAGGCACACATTTCAGTGTGTTCCTAGAACTGAATAGTAGGCATCAATACTGAAAAGGAAGAGTTCCTCAGTGCAGCAAGAATACTCAATGCCCTCATTTTAGAAATAATGAGTTTGAGCCTTGTACTGACAATCCTATCATGGACAAGTTCCACGTTATACAAAAAAAACAAGAGTGAGAAGGTCACACTGAAAAAACAATCAGTAAAAAGTAAATGAAAACTTCAGCCAAGCTAGAATTTCCAATGAGTGACCTCCCAAACCTCCTGTAACAGAGGCACATGGGATATATGCAAATGACCCTTATGAACATAAAGTGTTTCAGCTATATGGTGATACTGATTGCCCATGACTTTTACGTTTGAAGTGGTTTTAATGGACAATTTCAGACCAATAAAGCCAAACCCCACTAGTTATGGATATGCATATTTTGGCCTTGTTATGACCTTATCAGCATAGCACAAGCAGAGTGTCTGACTAAGCATAAGAAACACAGGGTTGTTATACCCAGCTGATGTCCATATCATTAGGGTGACTGCAAAATATCCCAACTAACAAGGCCGAAATATGCATATCCATAGCTAGTGGGGTTTGACTTTATTGGCCTGAATTTGTCCATTAAAATGACTTCAAATGTAAAAGTCATGGGCAATCAGTATCGCCATATAGCTGAAACACCTGATGTTCACAAGGGTCATTTGCATATATCCCATGTGCCTCTGTTACATGAGGTTTGGGAGGTCACTCATTGGAAGTTATACAAAAAGAAATTAAGTTATGGCAGTGAGTCCTGAGGAAGCGAGAAGTAGAGCTGTGTGTGTCATCAGCACTGCAATGGTACTGCAGACCTCTCAAATGAAGAATGTCTCCTAGTTGCATAACATAGATGGCAAATAACAGTGAACTGAAACTAGAGCCCTGTGGATCCCCAGTCTATGAGTGGTAGAAGGAAGAATTCACAGCAGACACAACCCTCTGAGTGTGACCTGTTAGACAAGAAACAAACCACTTTAGGGCAGCACCATAAAAGCCACAGTAATGATGTAATCTTTCTTTATAACAGTGTTCACCAGACTATATTAAGCTTTTCTTTAAAAGTGATTATTTTAGTACAGTTTCTTATTGTTTATGCAATCAAATTCTACATGAGTCAGGTCATGGAGTATACAGTGACAGAATTTAAATAACATCATTCATAAGATACTAACATATCAAAATACTATTCTGTATCTCACAATTCACTTTGATACAATCCTCAACATCTTTTGAAAGGATATAGCAGAGTAAGTGGAAGGATGAGAGCTTGAAGACTACAACATGGATGATAGCTGAATAATGGAGCAAAATAGCAATAAGAATGAGCAAAGTAGTCCTGGCAAAGTCAGAATTGTCAGAAAGGGCAGAATATATTGTTTCATTTTCTTCTGCCCTAAATACAGGCTATGGATTAATTGTAATCAGTAGCTCTTGAATATTAAAATCCTCTGTTTCAGTGTTTTTAAAGTGCATTGAATCATTCTTTCTGCGGATTACTTTAACTGCTCTTTACATCTTATTATCCCTCATCTGTTCTAGAGAAAACTCCTGATCAAAGCCTCCTCCTTTAAGGCTCCCATGTTTATTGACTGGCTCACAAGACAATTCTATGCCTCCTACTGCCATAGGCATATCTGATGCCAGTTTTATGCACTTTGCCAGGGATAATACCTTAAAACATTAAAAATAAAAACACACGCTTTTTCTAACTTTGGTAGGGCATTATCAATGACTACCCACAACATAACTAGGTGTATTAGCTTAAAGCATAAAATCTACACTTTTAACGGTTACATCAACACTAAGTAAATGCTTTATGTATAAGTTCTCTTAACTTCCATATGTAATTCTGAATGTTATCAATGCAATGCCCATCATTTAAGCTGACAGTATATTATACTACACAGATGTCTACTGTAAGCTCTATTCGTGTTAGGACTTATCCATGCAGACTATGTAAGGCCTGCAGCTTCATTTCCAATGAGGGTAGATTTAAGCACCCCACCCTGGAGTATCTTTTTTTACTGAGATTTTATGCTGATTGTAAGTCTAAAGGTTTAATATACTTAGCTAAGTGCAGAAATTGCACTTCATTTTATGCAGGAAAGACTGTGAGGATGCTGAAGGAACGTATATTACAGCATCAAGGTGACATTAGCCACAAGAATATGCTTAATGCATTAGCAAAGCATATTCCTATGCAACCTGGACACAGTTTTGAGTTTTTAGCACTACAGATAGTATATATGGATAAGAGAGGTAGGGACCTTAATAATAGGCTTGAGATAGCTGAGACTAAATGGATTGTTAGGCTGCAGGCAGACAAGCTGCCTGGTATTAATGCTGCTGTACCTTTAAAGCCGATTTTAAAGAAAAGTAGTTTGCACCAGTGATTGTTTTAATGGTTTTATTGGTTGTTGCTAATTGCTTTCAATATATAAAGTGCTTTAGTTTTCTTGTATTGATGGATCTGATCAAGCACAGTTTGTGTGAAAGCGCTTATCCTGTATGTTCTGAATTAAAGTTTTTTATATGCTGACAGTGCTAGTGGTTACCTGGTTTGTATTTTCCACTGCAGTTACTTTTTTCTTACTGGGTAACCTCTGGCTGGTTTGGGTATTTTTTATCTGGACATTTGTATTTTTATATACCCATCAGCACATGGCTAAACAAGTTGACATAGAACTAAGCTATCGACCTGCTAGAGAGATGTCTAACCAGCAATGTTTTAAGCAAATACTGAATATGGAAACTAATTCTTTGCTGAGATGTACTTTCCTGAATGAACCATTGGTTTTGGAACCTTGTGACTGGTGTATGTTCAAGAATTTGCTCAGATACTTTGAGAATTGACTGTTTAAATTAAAAGAATACAGTGGCAAAGTCTCCATATGGAGGCCTGCCTGCATTATAAAGTAGTACCAAGAGGCTTGTGGGTTTTCTGCATGCCTACATATGGTAATACTTTTCCTGAATTGCTCAAACAGTGGCAATTGCTTAATATGGAACTGAGTTTTAGCTATATGAGACTGTTGAATGAGTTTTTTGCACCACAAGAGAAGGAGTTGGCAGATAAAATGGATAAACTCCAGAATGAGATACACATGAAGTTTAATGAAGCGGTAAACTTGGCTGAGATTGATAAGGTGTTACTGAACATTTTGCCATATGATGATAGACAGCAGATGGTAAAAAAAAAAGGAAGCTTGAAAGAGATATGGCAGATTTCAAAAAAGACCATATTTTTTATGGCCTAGTGGGTCCAAACGGACACTGAATATTTCTAAGGAACAAGTGCAAGCTGCAGTCAAACACATTCTCAGCCACAAATAGCCATACTTCAGGCTTTACAGACTGATGTGCATGCTACATCGACTGAGACTCCTATCATTACAGTCTTGCATCCCCTATTGATGAACGAGTCAGTTTGTCATCTAGTGGAGCCAGACCTAAGGATACTAATATGGCGAAATCCCTAGACACTGTATTTTATAATTTTCCAGCCCCTTTCAGGCTACCACAACAATTGGGCAGGGGGCAAAGTTACAGTCAAGGACGCAAGAGGCAGAAGCCGTCTCTAGAGAATGAATACGTCATGGAGGAATCAAGTCGGAAGAAGACAGCACACTAGTATACAATTTATCAAAGATAATCACAAGGCCTTCTTTAGTTATGTCAGGAACATGGGCGGAAACTCCCAGATATGCTCTGAATTGTTGCATAATGGTACAAAATATACCGAACCTACAGACATAGCCAACATCCTGGCAGACAGATTCAGCGCAAACTCCCAACCCTTCCCCCCCAAAGGAGCAAACGCCTATCCCATCTGAATGCAACCTCCCTGACATCACAGATGCACAGGTGAAAGCTGCCCTCTCCAAAGCAAAAAACATAGCATCTATGGGACCGGACGGTGTCCCAGGCTGTGTCTTACACGAGGTCCAAGAAGAACTGAACCCTCACATTAAGTCACTGTTCAGGCTTAGCCTTACTACAGGATATGTACCCAAAGAATGGCGTACAGCTACAGTGGCCCCACTCCACAAAGGTGGTGCCACAATGGACCCCGGAAACTATCGCCCCTTAAGCCTGACTAGTCTGGTCTGTAAAGCTATGGAGCGTATTATCATGGAACTCATAAACAAAGACATTGGGAGCCTCCAGACACTGGACCCTACCCAATTCAGCTTTGTTAAGGGCAGATCTTGCCTCTTAAACCTAGTTGATTTCTTTGAAACAGTTACCAAAGCCATAGATGAGGGCAAGGTAGTCCACACAGCCTACCTGGACCTCACAAAAGCCTTCGACACAATACCCCACTCGGGCATCATAAATAAGCTTACCAGCTTAAATATCAACCCCTATATCATAAGATGGGTTGCAAACTGGCTAAGAGATAGAACCCACATGGTCAGAATCACAGGTGCCATGTCCGAATCCAAACCAGTTACAAGTGGCGTCCCACAGGGCTCAGTTCTGGGACCTCTCTTGTTCGGTATATACTTCTCTGAGGTTCAGGCTAACACGGGGGGATTATGGCTGACAAAGTTCGCAGATTACTGCAAACTGGGGGCCATAACTGAATCTCCAGCTGAGCTGACACAAGCATCCTCCAAAAGGGTCTCACAGAGACGGATGCTTGGTGCCGGAGCCACAGCCTCAAGCTAAATGCTAAAAAGTGCATAGTCATCCCCTTTGGGAAAAACAAAGTGCCCACAAATTACCACATAGGTGATAATCCATTAAGTACGGAAGAAGTAATTAGAGATTTGGGGACCAACGTAAATAGTAATCTCTCCTTTGATAATCACGTTGCCAAAGTGGTTAGAAAGACCTTCTATATAACCCACTTTATCACGAAAGGGTTTGCATCTAGATCAAGAGAGGTCATTGTGCCTCTCTACTCATCACTCATCAGGCTCATAATTGAATACAATGCTCCTTTTGGGATGTACCTTACCCGACACCTGCAGCAACTGGAGAGACCCCAAAAGTACCTCGCCAAGAGGATCATGGGCTACAAACAGATGTCCTATGCAGCTCGACTAAAGAAACTCCAGCTCTACTCAGTTGCTTACCACCTACTCAGAGGCGATCTATGCCTGATGTACAAAGCCATGTCAAACCCAGAATTAATGGACATGCTCCACCTCAAAAAATCCAAGTACCTTAGAGCTACACGCTTCAGGGACCTAAACCTCAGCACAAAAATAAATAGGACATGCTGGAGGGACAAATTCATTTCCCAGAGGCTCCCCTCACTCTGGAATAGAATCCCAATTCATGTTAGACATAGCCCCTCGGTGACCCTCTTCAAGCGAAATTTGGACGCGTGGATGGGAAATCGCAAATTCACCCCTGGGATCTCTCCTGTGTCCCTGCTAGACAGAGGCACAGTAAACTAATCTTAAAAGGGTACCTTCTGTGACCTACTTTACAGAGGCACAGTAGGCTAATCTAATAGGGAGGCGGAAGCCAAATACACTCTGGCTAGGCTTATAAATGCCCTAGGGCAGATAGCCTAGTATCTACCTATGAACCTATCTTCCTGTACTTTAAAATCTGCACAAGTAAGTTTGTTAGATAAAGGGCTAAGTTTTGTGCCCTCATGTTCTGTACAACTAGAAGATGTGGTTTTAGACATTAAACTTTTTGCAAGGAACATTGCACTGAAATTAGCATTTGGTGGGAAACAAACAGTTCCAAACAGCATGAGACGCTCCAGTCTGCTTATTCAACAATTACCACCGATGCTTGATATCTTTGTAAGAACTATTGAAAAGGAATTGTTTGAATTTAATTTTAATAAGAATAATTTTTACAGTATAACCAGGGATGAGTTTTTTGCACTGAAACAATTGAGAATGAATGATGCATTAGCTATTCGCCCAGCTGATAAATGGGGCTCCGTTGTAGTTTTGGATGCTGCTTCTTATGAAGCAAATATGCTAGAGATGCTTAGTGATACTTTGACTTACAAATGTATTACACAGGCTGGGTTAAAATCTATTATCAATGGGATACATGGTCAACTGTATGAAATGTTATTAGATGGAGTACTAGATCTACATTTATATGACTTTATGCTTGTGCTAGAACCATTAGTACCAACTATTCATGGTTTGCCAAAAGTGTATAAGTCACTTCTTAACCCGCCCCTTCATCCTATAGTATCAGGTAGGGGATGGGCAACTGAATTTATATATATTTATATTGAAAACCAACTTAAAGAACCATTGAAAGAGGCAACCACAGTCTTAAAAGACACAGAGCACTTTTTAAGCACCTTAGGTGATTTTGTGAGAATGCATGGTAATTTTTCTGATGAGATTATCTTGGTGACTATGGATATTCAAATGCTTTTCACCATTATACCGCATGACCTGGGAATTACATCTCTTAAAATTTTTTACAGGCTAATACTAGCTACTCTTCTGAACATATTGAATGTATAGGTGCATTTATGAAAATTGTTTTATGTAACAATGTTTTTATGTTTAATGACAATTTTTTTAAACAAAAAATAGGCGTAGCGATGGGGACACCATGTGCTAACAGTTATGCCAACCTTGTGTTGGCTGACTGGGAGAGCACAGAAGTCCTATCCCAACATGAATATTCAACACAGCTTATTTACTATAAAATATTTGTGGCAGAGTCCAGTATGTGACTTACTGAATTTTGTGAAATATCTTGAATCCAGTAGTCAATGTTTCAGGTTTGTTTTGAACTATTCATTGACATCCATGAAACTTTTGGATACTAAGATAACACTACCCAATGGTACTGTTTCTAGTTCTTTGTTTAGAAAACTATGCAGGAAAAATGCATTGCTGCATTATAGAAATATGCATCCGAAGCATGTCTTCAATAATATAACTAAGAGCCAATATTTAAGAATGTCGCAATTACACACAGATGACAATAAATATCACAAGGCCACGTGCAAACTTGGAAAAGAGTTATTGGAAAGGGGGTATAGGAAAGATGCTCTTGATAATACTTTGAAGGAAGTTAATGCAATGCGTAATGTAAGGGTAAACCTTTCTTTAATCGATCTAGCAATAGCATTTCTGCTAACAGGAGTGATGGTGGTAACACTATCCTTAGATTACCATTGACATATGAGAGTAATATTCATCAGGTATGTGATATAGTTAGCAAATACTGGTCAGTTTTACTTACTGATGATAGGATTAAAGATATTGTAGGTGATAGACCCAGGTTCATATTTAAAAATAATTTGTCATTGAAAAGACAACTGTGTTACAAGTCTACACAGATGTCTACTGTAAGCTCTATTTGGGACTTATCCACGCAGACTATGTAAGGCCTGCAGCTTCATTTCCAGTGAGGGTAGATTTAAGCACCCCACCCTGGAGTATCTTTTTTTTACCGAGATTTTATGCTGATTGTAAGTCTAAAGGTTTAATATACTTAGCTAAGTGCAGAAATTGCACTTTGTTTTATGTAGGAAAGACTGTGAGGATGCTGAAGGAAGATATATTACAGCATCAAGGTGACATTAGCCTCAAGAATATGTTTAATGCATTAGCAAAGCATATTCCTATGCAACCTGGACACAGTTTTGAGTTTTTAGCACTACAGATAGTATATATGGATAAGAGAGGTAGGGACCTTAATAATAGGCTTGAGATAGCTGAGACTAAATGGATTGTTAGGCTGCAGGCAGACAAGCTGCCTGGTATTAATGCTGCTGTACCTTTAAAGCCGATTTTAAAGAAAAGTAGTTTGCACCAGTGATTGTTTTAATGGTTTTATTGGTTGTTGCTAATTGCTTTCAATATATAAAGTGCTTTAGTTTTCTTGTATGGATGGATCTATTCAAGCACAGTTTGTGTGAAAGCACTTATCCTGTATGTTCTGAATAAAAGTTTTTTATATACTGACAGTGCTGGTGGTTACTTGGTTTGTATTTTCCACTGCAGTTACTTTTCTCTTACTGGGTAACCTTTGGCTGGTTTGGGTATTTTTTATCTGGACATTTGTATTTTTATATACCCATCAGCATATGGCTAAACAAGTTGACATAGAACTAAACTGTCGACCTGCTAGAGAGATGTCTAACCAGCAACGTTTTAAGCAAATACTGAATATGGAAACCAATCCTTTGCTGAGATGTACTTTCCTGGATGAACCATCGGTTTTGGAACCTTGTGACTGGGGTATGTTCAAGAATTTGCTCAGAGACTTTGAGAATTGACTGTTTAAATTAAAAAGAATGCAGTGGCAAGGTCTCCATATGGAGGCCTGCCTGCATTATAAAGTAGTACCAAGAGGCTTGCGGGTTCTCTGCATGCCTACATATGGTAATACTTTTCCTGAATTGCTCAAACAGTGGCAATTGCTTAATATGGAACTGAGTTTTAGCTATATGAGACTGTTGAATGAGTTTTTAGCACCACAAGAGAAGGAGTTGGCAGATAAAATAGATAAACTCCAGAATGAGATACACATGAAGTTAAATGAAGCAGTAAACTTGGCTGAGATTGATAAGGTGTTACTGAACATTTTGCCATATGATGATAGACAGCAGATGGTAAAAAAAGGAAGCTTGAAAGAGATATGGCAGATTTCAAAAAAGGCCATATTTTTGTATGGCCTAGAGGGTCCAAACGGACAGTGAATATTTCTAATGAACAAGTGCAAGCTGAAGTCACTGATCAATAGCAGTAAACACATTCTCAGCCACAAACAGCCATACTTCAGGCTTTACAGACTGATGCGCATGCTACATCAAAAGAGACTCCTATCATTACAGTCTTGCATTCCCCTA
This sequence comes from Protopterus annectens, assembly GCF_019279795.1. Classification (NCBI taxonomy): domain Eukaryota; kingdom Metazoa; phylum Chordata; order Ceratodontiformes; family Protopteridae; genus Protopterus; species Protopterus annectens. The sequence continues at coordinate 172,093,161 of NC_056733.1, forward strand.
GTGATGTACAAGTCAGTTTGTCATCTATTGGAGCCAGCCCTAAGGATACTAATACAGCGATATCCCTAGACACTGTATTTTCTAATTTTCCAGCCCCTTTCAGGCTATCACAACAATTGGGCAGGAGGCGGAGTTACAGTCAGGGATGCAAGAGGCAGAAGCCATCTCTAGAGAACGAATACGTCATGGAGGAATAAAATTGGAAGAAGACAGCACACTAGTATACAATTTATCTTCCTGTACTTTAACATCTGCACAAGTACATTTGTTAGATAAAGGGCTAAGTTTTGTGCCCTCATGTTCTGTACAACTAGAAGATGTGGTTTTAGACATTAAACGTTTTGCAAGGAACATTGCACTGAAATTAGCATTTGGTGGGCAACAAACAGTTCCAAACAGCCTGAGACGCTCCAGTCTGCTTATTCCACAATTACCACCAATGCTTGATATCTTTGTAAGAACTATTGAAAAGGAATTGTTTGAATTTAATTTTAATAAGAATAATTTTTACAGTATAACCAGGGATGAGTTTTTTGCACTGAAACAATTGAGAATGAATGCTGCATTAGCTATTCACCCAGCTGATAAAGGGGGCTCCGTTGTGGTTTTGGATACTGCTTCTTATGAAGAAAATATGCTAGAGATGCTTAGTGATACTTTGACTTACAAATGTATTACACAGGCTGGGTTAAAATCTATTATCAATGGGATACATGGTCAACTGTATGAAATGTTATTAGATGGAGTACTAGATCGACATTTATATGACTTTATGCTTGTGCTAGAACCATTAGTACCAACTATTTATAGGTTCATAGGTTCATAGGTTTATACTAGGCTATCTGCCCTAAGGCATTTATAAGCCTAGTCCAAAGTTATGTGGCTTACGCCACTCCTTAGGTTAGAAATAATGTGCCCATTAGTTTGTTGTGCCTCTGTCCAGCAGTGACACAGAGATGATTCCCGGGGTAAACCTATGATCTCCCATCCACCTGTCAAGATTTCTCTTGAACAGAGCCAGCGAGGTGCTCTGCCTCACATGGACCGGGATTTTATTCCACATCATGTCCTATTTATATCCGTGCTAAGGTTTAAGTCACTTACTCTAGCGGTTCTGGTGGATTTGGATTTTTTGAGGTGGAGCATGTCCATTAATTCCGGGTTGGTCATGGCCTTGTATATCAGGCACAGGTCACCTCTGAGCAGATGGCATGCAACTGAATAGAGTTGGAGTTTCTTCAGTCTGGCAGTATATGACAGGTTTTGAAGTCCCTTTATCCTTTAGGTGAGGAACTTTTGGGGTCTCTCCAATTGCTGCAGGTGTCGGGTGAGATACATCCTGAATGGGGCATTGTACTCGATCATTGGTCTGATAAGTGAAGAGTACAGGGGAACAATGACCTCACTTGATCTGGATGTGAATCCCTTCATGATCAGATGGGCAATGTAGAAGGTCTTTCAAACCACTTTAGCAACATGAGTGTCAAACGAGAGGCCACTGTCAACCTAGGTATCCAGGTCCCTGATAACCTCTTCTGTGCTTAGTGGGTTGCCACCTATATGGTAGCTTGGGGTTACCTTGTTTTTCCCGAAGGGTATGACTATACACTTTTTTGCGTTTAACTTCAGGCCATGGCTCTGGCACCAGCTATCAGTTTCCGTGAGACCCCTCTGAAGGATGTCTGTGTCTGATGTACTATCCACTATGGCACCCAGTTTGCAGTCATCCGCAAACTTTGTCAGCCATAGTCCTCCTATGTTTGCCTGTACTTTTGAGAAGTAGATGCCGAACAATAGGGGGCCAAGGACTGAGCCCTGTGGGACACCACTTGTAACCAGCTTGGAGTCTGACATGGCTCCAGCAACTCTAACCCTGTGGGTTCTGTCCTTTAGCCAGTTTGCAACCCATCTTGTGACATATGGGTTTACATTTAAGCTGGTAAGTTTCTCTATGATACCCGAGTGGGGTATTGTGTCGAAAGCTTTTGCAAGGTCAAGGTAGGCTGTATGGACTGCCTTTCCCTCATCAATGGCCTTGGTAACTGTTTCGAAGAAGTTGACCAAGTTCAAAAGGCAAGATCTGCCCTTGACAAAGCCAAACTGGGTTGGGTCCAAGGTCTGCAAGTCCCCTATGTCCTTGTTTATGAGTTCCATTATGATCATCTCCATAGCTTTGCAGACCAGGCTTGTTAAGCTTATGGGGCGGTAATTACCAGGGTCTGTAGAGGCACCGCCTTTGTGGAGTGGGACCACAGTTGCCGTACTCCACTCCTTGGGCACATATCCTGTGGTAAGGCTAAGATTAAACAGCTGCCTTATGTGTGGGTTTACTTCTTCAGTGAGTTCATGTAGCACACAGCCGGGGACACCATCCAGTCCCATTGATGCTGTGTTTTTAGCTTTAGAGAGAGCAGCTTTCACCTGCGCATTTGAGATGTCTGGGAGGCTACACTCTGTTGGGATAGTTATCTCTCCTTTTGGGGGGGAGAGGGGGTGAAGTTTGCGCTGAACCTGTCTGCCAGTATGTTGGCAATGTCTGTGGGTTCAGTGATTTTTGTATCATTTTGGACTAATTCTGAGCATATCTGGGAGTTTCCACCCAGGTTTCTGACATAGCTGAAGAAGGCCTTATGATTGTCTTTTGAATCTATGGCAATTTTTTTCTCAAAGTTGGCCTTGGATGATTTTATGAGGGATCGTAGTTTCTTGCTAGTACTGATCAAAGATGCCTTCCCTTTTGGGATTTTGCTCTATCATGTAATAGCTTTCTCCTCTTATTGTAAAGTTTGTTTATGGCTGGGGTCCACCAGACTGGACGTTTGCCCTTGGTGGAAAGAGTCTTGGTTTTATTTGGGATTGCCTGATCCATGCAGTCCTGAAGGTGTTCATAGAAGGCATTTGTAAGGGCTTCCGCAGCTTGGGTTGTGGTTTCCATTGGCTCGGGGGCCTTGAAGGATACCACACCTGTCTTGAGTAGTGTAAAGTTTGCTTTAGAGAAGTTCTTCACTGTGGTCTTTTTTGTTTTGGGTGGGGGCGGGATGTGGATTTCTAGTGAGATTAGTTCATGATCTGATCTCACCAAAGAGGGATATACTTCCGGTGTGGAGCATTTTGTCCTCATGTTTGTGATGATGAGATCTAGTATATTTTCTCCTCTTGTGGGGACGGTGACTAGTTGTTCCATGGCATTTGAATTTATGAACTCCAGGAACCTTTGGGCTAGAAAGTTGGGGCTTGAGTAATGTTCCCAGTCTATATTCGGGTAGTTGAAGTCACCCAATATGATGGTGTTTGGTGATGCATTTATACCCTCCAGTGTCTTCAGGAAGGCTGTGTGGGTTTCCTGAGTTTGAGAGGGTGGCCTGTAGCATGCTACAAATTGTAGAGCAGTTTTGCCTATAGTTAATTGCATCTGGATGGTTTTCGATGCTTCATGCGTAGCCACCAACCTGGAGGTGTGGGTATCCTTGATGAATATGGATATACCCCCTCCTTTTGTGGTATGGTCCGGGTTTTGGGGCCGGAACGCATGATATGAGGTAAAACCTGATAGTGCCGGGGTGCTCTCAGGAGCCTTGAACCAGGTTTCAGTCACAGCACAGACATCGATGTTCTCCATACTGAGAAGGGTCTCGAGTGCATGCATTTTGAGATTTAGACTTCTGGCATTGAGCAGCATTACCCTTAGTTTCTTCCCTTTTTTGTTTTCTAGGGTGGTAGGTTTAGAATTTGAGCCTTGCCTAAAAAAGGCACTATGGGGGTGGCATGAGCCTTAGCCAATATCTGGAATCCCAGGGGTGACAGGTGCAAGCCATCCCTTGCGAAGCAGCGTGGCTTGTCAAGCATGTCATCCCAAGCAGACAGACACTGGATACCCTTTGAATGACACCAGAAATTAAGCCAATTGTTAAAGCTGATCATCTTGTCACTATATTGCGGCATCATTCGTGGTGAAGGAAAGATACTGCTCAGGGTCAGGGTCATACCTGCCTGGGTTACATAATCAGAGAGATCTTCTATGTCTCTTTTCATGTAGTCCAGGGAGGTACGTCTCGGGTCGTTCACACCAGCATGGACAATGACTGTGTCATACTTGTACTTGCCGTGGAGTGACCTGAATGCTTTTGTTATGTGGCGGATTCTAGCGCCTGATAGGCAGCTTACCGTGACCTTCTCCTTGTTCAGCCTGGTGAGTGGGACGTCAGTGTGTCTGACTATGGAGTCACCTATGACAAGTATGTTTGCTGTTGTATTTGGCCTTAAGGGCAGTGACTGCTTTGCACACTGATTTTGTTTTTTATGTGTTGTTTGTGTGGTGTCTTGAGTTTGCAGTTGCTTGGGTGTCTGCTTTGGAGGCCTTTGCTGTTTAGGTAAATTTTTACTCAGAGCCTCCGAGTATGTCTTAGTGTGTTTATGTGTTTGATTCAGTGGTGTGGTTGAGTTATGTGAGACTTGTATTGTGGTGTGTGTAGTTGCCTTCTCCTCCTGCCTGGTCTTGCCAGTCCTGAGTTGAGAGAGCTCAGCCTCCAGTTTGGCTAAATAGCTGCATCTCTCGCAAGTGTTAGTGTTATGTGGGAGGAGGAGAGGGTTGTCCGTGTACATGAGGCAATTGTAACATTGCCTCAGAATTCCCAGATTCACCAACTGGGCAGGAGAGGATGCCAGCATCTGACCCTTCGACATGCTAGAAAAAATTATGAGTTGGTATGAGACAGAAAAGTAGAGGGCTTAGCAGGGAAGTGGGCACTCCTGGGGGGTTTTGCAAGTGAGGGATTTGTACAATATAGGAGTGCTTGACCTGCAAAGAAAATGATTATAAGACAAGGGATATGCTTTTAAGACAAGTGCTGAGCTTTTTGAGAAGAAATAGCAATTAGGAACAAGTGCTGCGCTTTTTAGTGAAGGTGTAAACTGTTTAGGTTCCTAACAGAGCAGTTCTAAGGGAAAAATTGAAGAACAGACTTTATGGAGCCAGAAAAAGTTTAACCTTGTTAAACCGGCGCTGCCCGATGCTGCTCTAGTGGCAACTCCGCGCTAAATCGCGCTAAAGCACGTTAAGGCGTGCTTGCAGGGGCTGGAAAGAAGCAGGAATAGACCCAAAACGGACAATAAAACTACAGTTTCAAGTCAGTAACCACTCCTACGGGGGGCAGGGAAGCTGCTCAATGTTATTCACTGCCACTGATCAACAGAGAGACTTTCCTTTAGCCCCAAAATATGGCTTCACAGAAACTTACAAACAGTTCAGGAAACAGCAAGCCTGTAACTGAAATTTTTTAAATCTCAGAAAAGTGGGAAAAAAGCAAGATTTTTTTTTTGTTTTTGTTTTTTCAGATATAGCATAGGTTCACATGTAATATCAAGTTATAACAGTGCAGTAAATGACCCCACACAAGAGTGCTAGGTCAAGGACAGAAAATATGCAAGTTTTGAGAAAAAAACGATTTAAAATTAAGTGCAAACAGGAAATTCAGTAAACACTTTTGCCAAAAGTGTATAAGTCACTTCTTAACCCGCCCCTTCATCCTATAGTATCAGGTAGGGGATGGGCAACTGAATTTATATATATTTATATTGAAAACCAACTTAAAGAACCATTAAAAGAGGCAACCACAGTCTTAAAAGACACGGAGCACTTTTTAAGCACCTTAGGTGATTTTGTGAGAATGCATGGTCATTTTTCTGATGAGATTATCTTGGTGACTATGGATATTTAAATGCTTTTCACCATTATACCGCATGACCTGGGAATTACTTCTCTTAAAATTTTTTTACAGGCAAATACTAGCTACTCTTTCGAACATATTGAATGTATAGGTGCATTAATGGAAATTGTTTTATGTAACAATGTTTTTATGTTTAATGACAATTTGTTTAAACAAAAAATAGGCGTAGTGTTGGGGACACCATGTGCTAACAGTTATGCCAACCTTGTGTTGATTGACTGGGAGCGCACGGAAGTCCTATCCCAACATGAATATTTAACACAGCTTATTTACTATAAAAGATTTGTGGACAATATTTTTATGTTGTGGCAGGGTCCAGTATGTGACTTATTGAATTTTGTGAAATATCTTGAATCCAGTAGTCAATATTTCAGGTTTGTTTTGAACTATTCATTGACATCCATGGAACTTTTGTATACTAAGATAACACTAGCCAATGGTACTATTTCTAGTTCTTTGTTTAGGAAACTATACAGGAAAAATGCATTGCTGCATTATAGAAGTATGCATCCAAAGCATGTCTTGAGAATACTTTGTAGGAAGTTAATGCAATGCGTAATGTAAGGGTAAACCTTTCTTTAATCGATCTAGCAATAGCATTTCTCCTAACAGGACTGATGGTGGTAACAGTATCCTTAGATTACCATTGACATATGAGAATAATATTCATCAGGTATGTGATATAGTTAGAAAATACTGATCAGTTTTACTTACTGACGACAGGATTAAAGATATTATAGGTGATAGACCCAGGTTCACATTTAAAAATAATTTGTCATTGAAAAGACAACTGTGTTACAAGTCTACACAGATGTCTACTGTAAGCTCTATTCATGTTGGGACTTATCCACGCAGACTATGAAAGGCCTGCAGCTTCATTTCCAATGAGTGTAGATTTAAGCACCCCACCCTGGAGTATTTTTTTAACGAGATTTTATGCTGATTGTAAGTCTAAAGGTTTAATATACTTAGCTAAGTGCAGAAATTGCACTTCTTTTTATGTACGAAAGACTGTGAGGATGCTGAAGGAAGATATATTACAGCATCAATGTGACATTAGCCTCAAGAATATGCTTAATGCATTAGCAAAGCATATTCCTATGCAACCTGGACACAGTTTTGAGTTTTTAGCACTACAGATAGTATATATGGATAAGAGAGGTAGGGACCTTAATAATAGGCTTGAGATAGCTGAGACTAAATGGATTGTTAGGCTGCAGGCAGACAAGCTGCCTGGTATTAATGCTGCTGTACCTTTAAAGCCGATTTTAAAGAAAAGTAGTTTGCACCAGTGATTGTTTTAATGGTTTTATTGGTTGTTGCTAATTGCTTTCAATATATAAAGTGTTTTAGTTTTCTTGTATTGATGGATCTGTTCAAGCGCAGTTTGTGTGAATTCTGAATAAAAGTTTTTTATATACTGACAGTGCTGGTGGTTACCTGGTTTGTATTTTCCACTGCAGTTACTTTTCTCTTACTGGGTAACCTTTGGCTGGTTTGGGTATTTTTTATCTGGACATTTGTATTTTTATATACCCATCAGCACATGGCTAAACAAGTTGACATAGAACTAAGCTATCGACCTGCTTGAGAGATGTCTAACCAGCAACATTTTAAGCAAATACTGAATATGGAAACCAATCCTTTGCTGAGATGTACTTTCCTGGATGAACCATCGGTTTTGGAACCTTGTGACTTGGGTATGCTTAAGAATTTGCTCAGAGACTTTGAGAATTGACTGTTTAAATTAAAAAGAATGCAGTGGCAAGGTCTCCATATGGAGGCCTGCCTGCATTATAAAGTAGTACCAAGAGGCTTGCCGGTTCTCTGCATGCCTACATATGGTAATACTTTTCCTGAATTGCTCAAACAGTGGCAATTGCTTAATATGGAGCTGAGTTTTAGCTATATGAGACTGTTGAATGAGTTTTTTGCACCACAAGAGAAGGAGTTGGCAGATAAAATGGATAAACTCCAGAATGAGATACACATGAAGTTGAAGTTAAATGAAGCAGTAAACTTGGTTGAGATTGATAAGGTGTTACTGAACATTTTGGGATATGATGATAGACAGCAGATGGTAAAAAAAGGAAGCTTGAAAGACATATGGCAGATTTCAAAAAAGGCCATATTTATGAAAGGCCTAGAGGGTCCAAATGGACAGTGAATATTTCTAATGAACAAGTGCAAGCTGAAGTCACTGATCAACAGCAGCAAACACATTCTCAGCCACAAACAGCCATACTTCAGGCTTTACAGATTGATGAGCATGCTACATCGACTGAGGCTCCTATCATTACAGTCTTGCATCCCCCTATCGATGAACGAGTCAGTTTGTCATCTATTGGAGCCAGCCCTAAGGATACTAATACGGCGATATCCCTAGACACTGTATTTTCTAATTTTCCAGCCCCTTTCAGGCTACCACAACAATTGGGCAGGAGGCAGAGTTACAGTCAAAGATGCAAGAGGCAGAAGCCGTCTCTAGAGAATGAATACGTCATGGAGGAATAAAATCAGAAGAAGACAGCACACTAGTATACAATTTATCTTCCTGTACTTTAACATCTGAACAAGTAAGTTTGTTAGATAAAGGGCTAAGTTTTGTGCCTCACATTCTGTATAACTAGAAGATGTGGTTTTAGACATTAAACTTTTTCAAGGAACATTGCACTGAAATTAGCATTTAGTGGGCAACAAACAGTTCCAAACATCATGAGACGCTCCAGTCTGCTTATTCCACAGTTACCACCAATGCTTAATATCTTTGTAAGAACTATTGAAAAGGAATTCTTTGAATTTAATTTTAATAAGAATATTTTTTACAGTATAACCAGGGATGAGTTTTTTGCACTGAAACAACTGAGAATGAATGATGCATTAGCTATTCGCCCAGCTGATAAAGGGGGCTCCGTTGTGGTTTTGGATGCTGCTTCTTATGAAGCAAATATGCTAGAGATGCTTAGTGATACTTTGACTTACAAATGTATTACACATGCTGGGTTAAAATCTATTATCAATGGGATACATGGTCAACTGTATGAAATGTTATTAGATGGAGTACTAGATCGACATTTATATGACTTTATGCTTGTGCTAGAACCATTAGTACCAACTATTCATGGTTTTCCGAAAGTGTATAAGTCACTTCTTAACCCGCCCCTTCATCCTATAGTATCAGGTAGGGGATGGGCAACTGAATTTATATATATTATATTGAAAACCAACTTAAAGAACCATTGAAAGAGGCAACCACAGTCTTAAAAGACACAGAGCACTTTTTAAGCACCTTAGGTGATTTTGTGAGAATGCATGGTAATTTTTCTGATGAGATTATCTTGGTGACTATGGATATTCAAATGCTTTTCACCATTATACCGCATGACCTGGGAATTACTTCTCTTAAAATTGTTTTACAGGCAAATACTAGCTACTCTTTCGAACATATTGAATGTATAGGTGCATTAATGGAAATTGTTTTATGTAACAATGTTTTTATGTTTAAAGACAATTTGTTTAAACAAAAAATAGGCATAGTGTTGGGGACACCATGTGCTAACAGTTATGCCAACCTTGTGTTGGCTGACTGGGAGCGCACGGAAGTCCTATCCCAACATGAATATTTAACACAGCTTATTTACTATAAAAGATTTGTGGACAATATTTTTATGTTGTGGTAGGGTCCAGTATTTGACTTATTGAATTTTGTGAAATATCTTAAATCCAGTAGTCAATGTTTCAGGTTTGTTTTGAACTATTCATTGACATTCATGGAACTTTTGTATACTAAGATAACACTAGCCAATGATACTATTTCTAGTTTTTTGTTTAGGAAACTATGCATGAAAAATGCATTGCTGCATTATAGAAGTATGCATCCGAAGCATGTCTTCAATAATAAAACTAAGAGCCAATATTTAAGAATGTCACAATTACACACAGATGACAAAGAATATCACAACGCCACGTGTAAACTTGGAAAAGAGTTATTGAAAAGGGGGTATAGGAAAGATGCTCTTGATAATACTTTGAGGGAAGTTAATGCAATGCGTAATGTAAGGGTAAACCTTTCTTTAATCGATCTAGCAATAGCATTTCTCCTAACAGGACTGATGGTGGTAACAGTATCCTTAGATTACCATTGACATATGAGAATAATATTCATCAGGTATGTGATATAGTTAACAAATACTGGTCAGTTTTACTTACTGATGATAGGATTAAAGATATTGTAGGTTATAGACCCAGGTTCACATTTAAAAATAATTTGTCATTGAAAAGACAACTGTGTTACAAGTCTACACAGATGTCTACTGTAAGCTCTGTTCATGTTGGGACTTATCGACGCAGACTATGTAAGACCTGCAGCTTCATTTCAAGTGAGGGTAGATTTAAGCACCCCACCCTGGAGTATCTTTTTTTACTGAGATTTTATGCTGATTGTAAGTCTAAAGGTTTAATATACTTAGCTAAGTGCAGAAATTGCACTTTGTTTTATGTAGGAAAGACTGTGAGGATGCTGAAGGAACGTATATTATAGCATCAAGGTGACATTAGCCACAAGAATAGGCTTAATGCATTAGCAAAGCATATTCCTATGCAACCTGAACACAGTTTTGAGTTTTTAGCACTACAGATAGTATGTTTGGATAAGAGAGGTAGGGACTTTAATAATAGGCTTGAGATAGCTGAATCTAAATGGATTATTAGTACCTTTAAAGCCGATTTTAAAGAAATGTAGTTTGCACCAGTAATTGTTTTAATCATTTTATTGGTTGTTGCTAATTGCTTTCAATATATAAAGTGCTTTAATTTTCTTGTATTGATGGATCTGATGAAGCACAGTTTGTATGAAAGCGCTTATCCTGCATGTTCTGAATAAAAGTTTTTTATATGCTGACGGTAGTGGTGGTTACCTGGTTTGTATTTTCCACTGAAATTTCAGGCATTTATAGATTAGGTTCATCGATTAGTACTAGGCTATCTGTCCCTGTGGGACATGGCCATTTACCCCATTTGAGAATAAAACCCTGCACTCTGTGTGTGCAAAGTAAATACCTTAACCATTATGCCAACTTCCCACCTAAGGAAATTCCCTGACCAGGAATCATCAATGATAATGCCTAATAGTTTGATATGAGAGACAAGCTAAATTTGATTCTGTTGTTTGAAGTTACAGAGAAGGGGCTATTTGGTCAAAGCATTGTTTTTGGCGTGACTAACATTACTTTTGTTTTCTCTGCATTGAGGAGGAGTTGTGAGTCATGAGGCCAGTTTTCAATTGCAGGAAAAGATTGTTGTATTAGCTGTTTGAGCGAGGATAAGGTACATAAATATGATGCTTGCATATTTTTCTATAACAACAGTCTCCAAAAAGAGATGCCATTGTATAAAATACCAGATAGCTTGTGGAACAGAGTGGGCACAAATTTATTTTACCTAGAAGGAACAGTACTATTTGGATTTATCTAGATTATTATATATAAGAATGACATATTGGTCTACGGGCATGATTCTCACTTTTGTCACGAGAGGTCTCAGGTTCAAATCCTAGGTAACCCAATATTTTGGGGTTGGTATAATGCTTAAGGTGTTTACCTCAAAGGATTACCCTTGAAGGGGAAATTGACTAGGCTTAAAATGGCCCACAGGGGCAGCTAGCCTAGTACTTTCCTGTGAACCTATGTACCTTGAAGTGATTAAGGTGACAGATACTACAATTGTGATAAATACACTGAAGTCAAAATTTTCAAGACACAGCACGTCTGATATTGCTGCATTGGCCAATGACATTCAGTTTAATGCCTGGAATTGAAAAAGTTTGAACAAGAACAGGAATGCAACCACATAACTACAAGTTTATGTTATCCACAGTCAGACAAATAGAGAGAACCATAATCCATTGCATAACCTCAGTCACCTACCAGCTCAGATTGCTAATGAGAATAAGGTTAACAAGCAAATTAGACTCCAACTTTTTTTGTTAATGGCAAAGAATCAAGGGAAAGTTAGAAAAATACTGCAGAGGGTTCAGCAGGGGGGTGGGAGATTAAACAGCAAGTACATTTAAGACAAACACATCTAGAAACCATGTAATCCACAGAAGAGAGACAGTAAGAATTAAGATTTGTAACCTAAAGCTATAGTTACTAAGAAAGCAGCTTAGGCCAGTTTATTTTTTTATTGTCTGTGAAGAAGATGGTAGAATGTAAAGTGGGAATAGAAGGCTACCCAAGATAAATTGTTGCAACTGGTTAGAAAGATGTAGAAGAATAATGTGCGAATTTAAAGCTGAAGAGAGAAAAACAGTTAAAACTGTCATGAAAGGAAACATGAGATGAGGCAAGACTGAAAATCTGTACTTACGTCAAATCAACAGTTAGTGATAAGATAACCAGTCAGCTGTATGATGAGTTCATGCAGTTGTGCAAGTTTATTACACTGCTTATACCAAAGCAGTGATTCAGTAAAAGACATAACAAAACAAACGAACATACTCTGAGAGGTAAACAAGAGAAAAATACTGCAATAAATACAACCATGTCATTAGAACAATGAATAGCAAGGTAAACTGAAAGCCCTTCAATAGTTCTGTTAAAACTGCATTAGGGACATAAGCCACTTAAAACACATATTCCATAGTAAATGCAAATGCTATATGCAGAAGCGCTAAACGGGAGATTTTCCGTACCCTATCTGTAGTGCCATCACACAGATGGCACATAGACACACACACACTATGCAGGGCACCTTGGTGCCCTGCAAAAACACAAACATTCTCCCACCTACACTTACCTTTTTCTTCCCCTTCAAACCTTCGATGTTTTCAAACTCGATGTTCTGGTCTCGATGATCTGAACTTTGATGTTTTAAACGTTCGATGGTTTGAAGGGGAACCATGTGTAACATACTCCTCTTGTAGATTGATTTGACTGCAATAAATCAATCAGCCAGATTCAATAAAGCCCACAGGGTTCGTTTGCATCATGTTTGCATCGCGCCTCTGTGCTCATACAGTAGCACACTGTTTTAGATTCATTAAGTGGCTTTACCCAGTAAACACCATGGCATGCTAATTACAACATAAGCAGCTGAATTGTATGCTAATCAACCAATCCAAGATGGAGGAGCTATTCAACAGCTATAAAGCAACCATGTAGACTCAGAGCTGGTTTTCCCTGTGAATTCCAAATCCTATTGGAATACAGCCATGGAAAGGAGACTACACAGAAACAATATTAGAGGCTGCTGTTACTTTAATTCATTTGTATTTGCAACAGGCTGAGGTCTATGCTGCTGCTGCTGCTAATAGACCAAGGCCAAGAAGAAGAGTTTTCAGACCCTGGTTAACTTATCACAATCTACATGATGTGGAAATTGTAGACCACTACAGGGTGAATAGAGACACACTGCAGGAATTCTGCAATCTCTGTCGTCCACAACTCAGAGCCAGAGCAAACCATGGGGAACCCATACCAGTGGAGACAAAGGTATGTCTAGCACTTACAATTTTAGCTACAGGTACCTTTTAGAGACCAACAGGGTACATTCTGGGGGGTGTCACAGTTATCAGCATCCAGGATCCTTCATCAATTTCTGAATGCTATACTCCAACATGCCAGTGAACACATATATTTTCCCTGTACTCCTGAGGACAGTTTGAAGAAGCAATAGTGTTATCGCAAAAGCGCTCAGTTTTTATTACTTTTTATTTTGTTTAATAAACAGAGATTTTTGCCCAGCTGTATTGCTTCAGTACTTATTTTTTACTTCAAGTTTACACAGTTTTCTTGAACCACATGTTTCACTTGTTCCTGTGTATTTTTATTTTTTGAGGGCCAGAAATATGCAGGCCTTGTACCCTGTAGCACACTGGGTGCCATAGACTGCACACATATAGAAATTAAGGCACCAACCAGAGAACAGGGAAGGCTCTACATAATTAGAAAGGACTTCCACTCTTTAACTATCGGGTCATGTGTAATGCCAAGGGAATTTATCTTGAATGTGTGTGCTGGCAACCCAGGCAGTTACCATGACTCACATATCTGGCACACCTCTCAACTATATCAGATTTTCACTAGGGGAGATATTCCACAGGGTCATTTACTGGGGGATGCATGTTATGTACTGGAACCGTGACTGATGACACCCATCAGAAATGCATGCACACCCACTGAAAATGCCATATTGAGGCACATGCTCAAACCAGAAATATCATACACCATGTGTTCGGCTGCTGAAGTTGCGGTTTCAGTGTCTAGATTCATCTGGGGAGCCCTGCAGTATGATCCACTTACATGTACTGAAAGATTCACTGTATGTGCCATGCTACACAGCATCATCCTGAGAAAACAGATTCAGAAGGATCAGCAAAGGGAAGGGGCACACATCTCACAACCAATGGCAAGGTCACCACAGTTACATACAGGTGAGGAGTCAGAGGGGGTACTAGCTGGTGCTGTAGGTGTAGGCAGATGTAGGTTTGCTCAGTATGCACTTGCATTGGCTAAGAGGCAATGCATAGCACAGTCATTCACTTCCTAAGGTGCTAAAACCTTCCTCCTACACACATACATATAGAAACATTGATGCCAGGCAATGCTTACAACCTTTACTTACCCACGCAGTGGTTGTGTACTGCTAGTATCAGACTGAGTCAGCCCTGAACTAAAAGTGTTGCAACTGCTGGATTTACAAGGTAAGTGCTGAACCTGGAGTGTGTTGTGTAATAATATGAATGAATGGCATATCCTTGCATGTTGTTACATGGTTGTGTAAGCAAATAAAAGGAGGATGATTTGTACAGTAATGATTTTAACTTGTGACAGTAGGGACTTATGTGACTTATATGACTCCATCATCAAGTAGTAGGCCTCAGGCATCAAAGATTCACACATCCATACCTCTCAAAGTACTGATGGTCACCAAATGTCCTCGGTTTAGCACCATACCTTTGTACAGGAAAATCATTTTATGTATTACTAAAACAAAATAACAATCCACAAATAAAATAAAAACACCAAAAATTGAGCCACACAGATAAAGAAGAATTAAATTCTATAGTCATCTCTGGTACCTCAGCATTTCGCCTTCAAGGATAAAGACTTGGTTTTCTGAATTCTGCTGATGTTAAGAGGTTATATGTTACCAAGCCTGTGGACCCAATATTATATGCCATCCCCAAGGTGCATAAACCTTTATCTGACCCACCTGGAAGACCTATAGTTTCAGGGGTAAATTCATTTTTACAGAATGTAGGCATTATTTTTACTCTTTACTTAAAAAATACTTATGTGAGGTGTCTGCACGTTAAAAATACCCAGAAAGTAAGCCAATTGGTTTCTGAGATGCAATGGAAACAAGATTATTTTGGGGTAGTTGTGGATGTGAATGCTTTATACACCAATATTGATATGAAATGGGGTTTGGAGGCTATTTGGAATGTTATGGGAGAAGGACAATGCACTGCATTTGTAGTGAGATTTTTGGAATATTGTTTGACGCAGTTCATCTATAGTACTAAATTTTTTAGAAAGCAAGTTATCTTATACAAGAGGTTTATTGATGGTTTGTTTTTCATTTGTCAAGGACCTATAAGTGAGTTTTCAGTATTTATGGAACAAATAAATAAAAATTCACATGGGTTAAAATTTTCTTTTGAATGTTGTGTATATGCCATAGAATTCCTTGATGTAGAATTCTACATGGATGAACATGGGAAAACCCAGTATACCATAAGCCCACTTCTGTAAATAATTTTTTGAATGCGGGTAGCATGCATCCACTGCACTCACGAATTCCCTTCCAGTTGGTGAAATGAAACATACCCTATGCAATACTTCTGAAGAAAAAAAAAAAAATAAGATTAATGAAGTGGTAGATAGATTAGTTATTTGAGGGTATGACAGGAAGTTGTTTGATGAGGCAATTACGAGAGCATATGTAGATGGAGATGGTAAAACAGGTTGGAATGTAAGGAATGATAATGCTGAGAGTACAGGTGGATGCAGTATTTTTTGATGCAGTGGGTGACCAGTGGGGTAATGAAGCAGATAAGAGAGATTTGTATTTTGTTACCAAATATTCCCCATTCTCTGATATTTTGAGAAAAGTGGTGATGGAGCTTTGGCATCTTGTGCAACAAGATGAATAATATGGAGGCTTCTTTCCTGGTTATGTGAAATTTTCTTATGGTAGATACTTGAATTTTAAAGAATTGTTAAATAGGAGGCAGGTGAATGTAGGCAGTGATAAGGGGGTACATTCCCTTGTAGACTCTGTATGGTATGTAAAAGGGTAAAGAATTTGTCAGGTAAATATATCAATGGAAGAAAATTTATTTCTAGAGGTCAATTTAGTTGCAATTCTTGTGGGATGGTGTATATTTTCGATTGTGGCTGTAGTAAGGTTAAATTTGTATGTAGGGCAAACAAAAAGAATAGTTAAGGCTAGAATTCTGGAACATTTGGGTGATATTAGGAAAAAAAAACGTAATAGTCCTGTGGCTGAGTACTTTCACGTGGTTCATGGTGGGTCAGATGAAACTTCAATTTTTTTGTGTGTTGGGTCAACCCTATAATGTGAGAGGTGGTGATTTTATTGCAAAGTTGCTTAGGTTGGAAAGTAGGATGATTATAAATTTTGGTACACTTTCTCCAAGGGGTCTTAACCTCAAGGTCAGTTTGAATGTATATCCAACTGACTTGTTCTGCACCTAGTATTAAAGCTGACTTGTACTGCATTTAGTAACAAAGCTATCATATTTAAATGTATAATTAATTTGTACTGCATTTAGGGATATAATTGTAATATTTAATTGTGTCAGCTAGAAAGTAAGACAGCTTTTGAATGACATTTTAATATGTGAATGTTATAAAGTAGGGATGGTGATTTTGTAACATGTTTATGATAGTGAAAAAGTGTGCTTTTGAAATGTTTTGTAACCAATCAATAGGGGGCATTACTGTATATAAGGAGTTGGAATGTGACTGTAATTTATCCTTGAAGGCGAAATGCTGAGGTACCAGAGATGACTATAAAGAGAGTTTAATTCAACTTTTTTATCCCTGTGGCTCAACAAATGTTATATATACCTGAATCCAAAATATAGAAAACAGGGATATGACACAGTTATCACTTGCACAGGGTATTGTGTTTGGGAGCAGGAAGCCTAGGCTAACACAAAAGGTCAGTGAGTGTGTCTAAGTAAAAAACAGAAGCAGGCAGACATTTGGATAAAGTAATGAATGGTCAGTGAGACAAAATGAGCTTTAAACGTCATGGTTGAACCATGTACAGTAACTGTTGTGTATGCCTGTATGGGTCCTCCAGGTGAAATTGGTGTGTGAGTGTCTTCATGAACATAGCCAAGCTCTGTGCTAGCTCTACGTCTTTGTATGTCAGACAGATGTGAGCCATGCATGGTAGAGGTGACAGTTCATCATTGTTGTACCTGGCCACGAGAACTGGCTCTGCCAGATGTTACACTGGCATGTCCATGCCTATGGTCAGATACACTGCTACTACCTGATGATGGCTGATATCTCCTGGATGAGCTCCCCTCATAAGGAAGCCCAGCACCATGACCCCATGGCCTGCCACATCTGGATGTGAGCACCTCAACCACTGACAGTCCAGTGGAAGTACTGCCACTATGGGAGAGTGATTGGGCCGAGCCGCATAGGCTAACAGCAGATGATGTTGCTGACCTACACCCACAAGAATGCCAACCACTCCTAGCAGATGTTCCATCACAGACATCACCCATTCCTATGTGTCATTCATCCAATCCATTGAATCAGCAACATGGTAGAGGCAGTCATTCATAGCCTGTGCCATATTTACAACCCTAAGCATTTGTCTGGAGGGCCTATGTGACATGCCTGTGCCTCCATGATGGGCTTAAACATATGTTGAGTAGCATGGGAAGACACACTTTGATCAGATGGAGGATGGACAATGGGTCTCCTCTGAGCACCTCTAGCAACCCTCCTGCATGGCACCTCAACCACACTTTGGCTATGGCCAGAGTTAACAGACACTGAAGCTGCAGTAACCACACTTCCCTGATCGAGTGTCTCACCCTCCACCTGTCCAATATTTAAGGGCTGACTGGAATGGGTAGGTGTAGGCCTACTGGCTGTTTCTGGTGGAATTACAAGAGATACCTGAATATCAACCTCAGTGTCAGATTCTACCTCTGCACCCCCCTAATTTTGCTTCTGTTTGGCCACCATCATCATCAGAGTCTATTGATACTCTGACATCAGATGGAAGGAGTCCCACACTTCCATTGTCAGGATCACCTGTAATAATAAGCAACAAACACAGGAAAAAAATAATACTTACACTACTGTAGTCCAATATATACTAACAAACTAACAGTGGTGCCAATATTACAGACAGTGCAGCAATACACACAACAGTCCTGACACCCACATCACAAATTAAATATTTCTTTGAATTGCTCATCAGTATTGCCATAAAAATGTTTGACTTACCATGTGCAGATGATTATAGGCTGGAAGAAGTTAAGCAAAAGGTAAGGACACCATCATCACAATTAACAGTAACACAGGGGGTAAAACTTTTTCCCCTTTATATGTCCATTAACTATACTTTCAACAACAACTTGGATGACAAGTCCAGCCTAAGCCCATGTGTAATCAATCAGAATGTGTTGTTACCTGTAGCAATCTACACCCCTCCCAAGCAATGTATTGTTAAACTGAACTAACATATTGCTGTAAATATTTTACTATACAAGTGTATTTAATGATTGAGCCTACCTGGAAGATCCTTCTGGGACATACTTGCTGTCACCGAGACAGTCACACCAATGTCAATGATATGCTGTACTGCACTTTCATGTGAACTGTCTAGATCCCTGACAATAGACAGGAACTCTTCATTTGCTGTTAGTGGTGGCTCTGTAGCAGGCCACCCTGGTACCCATCTAATCACGGGACACTGACACTGCTCTCCTCTATGCAGATGAGATCATATAGGAATATGCATGAATCATGTAGGAATATCATATAAACCACTTGAGATCTCTTCCTCTTTATATCCCCTAGCTAAAAGTCTATCTCTCAAATCACTCAATTCCTCAGAAAAACATTCTTCTGATGGATTCAATCTCGATATCCTAACACCTTGGCCTCTAATCAGATTCTTAAAAATATACCTAGGATGCATACTAGATCTTAATAATAAAGAGTTTCGATAACATGGTTTACAAAAAACTCCTGTATTAATCAGACCATTTGTTAATTTCTCTCTATATAGATCTAGGTATTCAACCCTAGAAAGAGATCTATTCATAGTAAACTTCAAACATTCAGTTAAATTGTTTATCTTATTATAGAACATATCTAAGTCCTTATAACTTCCTCTCCATAACATGAAGAGGTCATTGACAAAGCATTGATAAAAAAATTACACGTGTCTTAAATTCATCTAAATTGAAGAGCATGGTTTCTTCCCAATGTGCCAAAAACATATTTGCATAACTGTTGGCACATGGGGTCCCCATGGCCACACCATCCCGTTGAATAAATAGTTCACCATTACAAGTGAACAAATTGTTTTCCAATTTAAGACACATGTAATTTTTTATCAACGCTTTGTCGATGACCTCTTCTCAAGTGGTTTATATGATATTCCTACATTATGAGAGAATATAACAGCACCATATTTTGGTTGCACCAGAGAGAAAATTTTCAACAAAAATTCAAGTAGACCTGCCACTCTTAATGTTCCCATGTATTATACTTCTGATAACAGGCAGTTAATTGAAATATTTAGTAAAAATTGGCCTATCCTACAAGTAGATGCAAAGATAAAAAAGATAGTAGGTGAACAGCCACGTGTTCTGTATAAAAACAGAAAAAAAATTTGAAGAGACTGTTATGCTATCAGTATAATAGAAGAGAATATAATAAAGGCAATTCCACTACTCCATGTGGAAGTTGCAATTTTTGCAAGTATATTGAAACTTTGGAAAAATTTTTCCATCCTGATCTTCAGAAAGAATTCATTATAAGTGCTAGTGCGACATGCAAAACTTCCAATTTAGTATATTTAGCTGAGTGTCAGAATTGCCATGCTTTTTATGTTGGTAAAACCAACATAATTTTTAGAGATAGAATAAGGGAACATGTTTATCATATCAGAAAGGGCTCTGAGAATAATGCATTAGTGAAACATGTTCTACGACATGGAGACACACATGATTTTACTTTTAGAGCTTTGGAGGTTATTCCTATTAGTATACGGGAAGGTGACATTAGGAATCACACAGAATATAGAGAGAATAACTGGATAATTATACTCAGAGTTGATAGAGGCAGCGGGTTGAATGAAAGGGCTACAATTAAACCTTTATTGAATAAGCATAGGAATATTAAATGAAAGCCTGCCAAGGCAGAATTCATTATGCATTTTTAAAAGACAGCATATATAAAATACATAAAATGGTATTTATATTATATGTTCACATAAAACTGTATTTATAATATATCAATAGGCAGGCTTTCCAAAGCATTATTTTAAAGTTTTTTTATATGAATGCCTATATATATTTTTTTTATATGAATGCCTATACTTTACATATAAGATCCATTTGTTTTTTATAAGTATGTTATTGATATACATGTTTTATTTATAAGCATTGTATAGTATGATTTAGTTTTTTAGTTAGTTTTTTTAGACAGTATAGTAAGTAGAAAATTACGTTACTATATGTAAGATGCGTATTTGCAGTATCACTTTAAGTAGAATGAATTAAGTCAAGTCAGTGATTGGTTGTAGACTATTTGAATTTCTATATATAAGGAAAGTTTGATACTGGGAATTTGTCTTTGATCTGAAGAAGCTTTTTAGCGAAAGCGCTTATCATTTGTAATAAAATATCAATTGGCCTCAACACATCGTGATTTTGCCTGGTTGCTTCGTTAGAGTTTTTCAGTTTGTGTCCCTAAAATATGTTTACAGATTTAACACAGAACATTCCATTTTAAGCTATTGCCCATCATGTATATCTGTGAAATGCCCTGAAAAACATGTCCATACCATCAGTACACTTCTAAGTAATGCATAGAGGTACAAGTAGCATTTGGTAATTAATATGTATGTGTGGGTGTGTATGTGTGTATATATATGTATATATATATATATATATATATATATATATATATATATATATATATAAAATATTAAACAGACTTTTCTAAATGACATTTTAGCATATGGGGTCTATATCAACAGTTTGAATGCACAGGTGTCCGAATGCCGTAACATCGAACTGAGAAGTTCAAAATGTGAAATAACGAAGCCGTGGAACACCGATTTTTTTCCCCAAGGAAAAACAACTGGCTGTTTCTGTGGCTTTGCTATTTCCTCCGCTGTGGTGCAATCTTGGAGTTGGTATATTTAAGTAGGGGGGTGGGGAGCACAGCCCCCCACATTAGGAACAGTTTGAAGTGTATGTGTGTTTTTTGGTTTTGTACCGGAACAGAGATTTTTTTCCCTGGGAAAAAAATCACTGCTCTGTGTGTTCGAAATTCTTGCATTTTGAACTTCTGGGTTTGATATTCACGTAGTTAGATTTATTGCAGTTCAACTACATGATATAGACCCAGCATATGTAGTATATAGCTAAAACATGCAAACATACTTTTTCAAGTTCACTAGTCTTCTATGCAGATATATCCCAAAGTAATAGCCTCTTATGTGTCCTCCACATAAGTCTCCTCACCTTCAGGATCCCTAGCTACATGGTTGCCTTTTTATGGTGTAGATTCAGGGCTGAGAGCAAGGCGAATGAGGTGTAAACTCATTAGAATTGCTGAATCCCAAATACTTGGCTCTGTGTTCCAGATCTAAACATAGTGCAGGCACTCCCTCAGTGTTTGCTGTTAATGAGTTGCAACTGTGAATGATTCAGAACAGCAATGCAGACTGCCCTACCTCTAGTGGATGTGTCAGGTTAGACTTACAAAGTGTAGAAATAATCCTATCAAGGTTGGCAATGTAAGTAAGCAGCACACAATTCACAGGTTCTGTTCATTAACACCCAACCTCCCTTTCATTTGTTAACAACTGTATATTATTGCCATTTAATATCCTCACACAGTTTAAGGGCAATGATGTAGAATGTCTTATGGACTGTATGTCTCAGATTACTGGTCAGATAAGACAAGAATGAGCAACAAACACAGAGTGGTAAGACAGAGCTGCATTTCTGCGAGCAATAGTCATAAATGGTTGTCTGATTACTCAGTGCACTACATCCACAATTAATACATGTACAAATAACTGCTACATGGTTTCTTAGTATTGTGGATGATGTTGTAGTTGGTTGCATGCAGAATGATTTCAGTTCCCTGCTGTAAAGTTGTTTGTGTAACAAAAAAAGGATAGGGCACCCTTACTGTGTTCTGAAGGTTCATTGGAGTGATAATTCAAATCCAGATGTATATAGAAATATTTCATGTGTATTAATAAACATTTTGTAGTGTTTATATCATAGATTGCTTTTCTTCCTTTCAACTACTTTTCCCTTAATTTTTTTTTTGTTTTTTGTTTTTGCCAGTGTTTGAGTGGGGTTTACAACTTAGTGCAAACAAAGGAAACAGAGAAAATCAATATCAAGTGTGCCTGTGCTTGTTTCGTTTGCATGATGCTTAGCAGTGTGCAAACCCAGACTAGTGGGCCACACAGGAAGCAGACAGTATATCTGCAGACAGGGCATCTGTAAACATCTAAAAGTCAGAAAGGATACATTGTTGCAATTTTTGCTTTCCATCACACAATGCCTCTTAGCAAGGTTCCCCAACACCTGCAGACATTGAACACCTGCAGACAGGTTGCAGACAGTTAATAATTGAAAAAGAATGCATTCATTTAATTCTGTTGGGCACCACACAAATACACTAAGTGGTGTTGTGCAGTGGTTGACACAGAGAACTTAAGAATGAGTGGGAAATTATGGAATTCTCATTTAACTAGTCGTGTGGCAACAGGTGTATGTGTAGAGCTAGAATACAGATGGCCATGGGTTCTAGTACAGGCTGTGTAACCTATATTTACTCTTGTGACATTGCAGGTTACAGCAAAGAAGTGAAAAGTATACAAGTGTTATTTCAACATTCTTGTAGCAACAGACATAAGTGTAGGACTGCCATGCTCATGGTCCTTGGTTCCAATAAAGCATATGCCAGACATTTTTACTGTTGTTCTATTTCTCATTATATTCACTCTCATTTATAATAATTTAAGACAGTGAAGCTGGTATGAATTACATGTATGAGGGGTAAGACACCCTTATTGTGTTTTCAGATGTATGACTGAAGGTAAGTATGATTCTGTTAACTGGACTTGGGTGGCCTTCACAATTAAATAAGACACATACACAACTGGATCTATATACAAGAACATTGGCAGGTCACACATATACATGTGTAAGACCTCAAACTGTCATCTGTATTTATGAATGATTCCTGACTATGTGTGAGCAGCACTTCTTCTGTGGCAAAGATAGAAAATCACCACTGTGGAAGAAAATGTTATGCCTAGGTTTGAATCCCACATTTAAAAACTCAATTTTACCAGTATATAAAGCCAAAAAAAAAGTGTCAGATCATGACATTTATGCCCCCAGTGCATGTCTGCAAATGTAATGCACCTAACAGTTACCTTCCAATTTTCAGTATATGTTTCCAATCTACAACAGCAAACACCTATCAGACTAAAGTCAAGTGTCAGATTAATCTTCCAATTTAAACAATTTATTTCCAACCTGCTTGGCACTGCTGCTCTTAGCTTAACATTGAGCAAATGCAGTTGGCATCTTTGCTCAGGTTTGCTCACTAACACTAAACATGATAACAGGAATTGGCGGGAAAGCATTCATTGCCATTGCTCTAGTTCAGGTGTTAGATATCTCTGGAGTTAGAGGGGAAGCTACCTAGTTTATGGAAAAGAGGTGGGATATCCAGGATTCTAGGATATTTATTTGACTTCTGGTAAAGTGCCACAGCCAAAGGGTTCTGCAGGGGGACTATTCTGGCTCCCAGTACAAGTCTAAGGCTTGGAGTAGTTTGATCCAGGCTGTATCCAGTACACCAGAGAACAGTATAGGCATGATTTTAATGACCTACAGAGGTGCAAAAGGGTTACCTAAACCAGTGGTTGACTGAATTTCAAACTGCTGATATCCCACAGCTGAGCAAGTATGATAATAAGAGAGTATTTCTAATACAAAGAAAGCTAACTATAGACAAGACTGGTATGCATAATGCTCTTCTGTTCCTTCCACAGCTAATGACAAAATAGAGTTTAGTAGATGTGTTCATGCTGATTGAATGAAGAGACTGAGGGAAGCAAGTGTATTATTGTAGCTTTAAAAGTTAAAGATAGAGTTTGGGTTTTTTATACATTTGTAGCAAACTGAGCATGCATAGCCTAACTATAAAAGCAAGTATGCATGCATTAGTCTGTAGCACATACCAACTTTAGGAGTCAAGTATAATACTGTATTCAGAGGTTGTGGGCTCAAATACCATGACTAACAACTATACAATACTGCATTTATTTAATAATATTACATTAAACTCTATACACATGGTATAAATGCCCTGCTGTTAAATGTAATCTGTATAATTGGACCAAGAATATGTGCAATATATGCACATTTCAAGGATTACTTTCAGAAATCTGTAGTTATAGTGTGTAGTTGTTAGGACATATACTTAAATGCAATACTTCAGATAAAATAGTTGTATAATTGTGTTAGTGCATTGTATGTCACATATGATGGTACTGATTTTATCTCTTTTTTTCTCTTACGCCAACACTTCTCTCTCTTTTTTTATTTTCTATTATGTGTCGTCAAATTGTCCCCATGTCATCCATCCATACCAAATCACTAAATGCTTCACAGCATACTGAGGTAAGCCAGTCCCAGTGGATCAGCCTGCCCCTATCCATTGGCTCCAGCACTGATGTCCAGCACATCTGGGGCCCAACCTGGCAGCACTGCCTCTGCTGCCTCTGCCATACCTGCATCCTCAGGTAGTACTGTCCCAGCACCTGGTGCTGTATTACCCTCTGGGAGCAGTGGCGGAGGTGGGAAATTCAACATCTGCCAGGAGATGTTAGGGTTGGTCCATAGGGTTGTGCACTGCACCATTGGTTTACACCTAAGGAGGAGTAGATGTCAAGCACTCCAGCTGCCAGTGGAGTAAGGGGACAGTGATGACAGCTCAGGGGTGAGGACTAGATTCTCACTGTCTCTATGTCTGACAGGCATGAGCCTGTGTTGTCCCCTCCCTCATCCCAATCATGGTGTCCCTACGCTTTGTGTCCCTCACCATCCCTGTGTCTTGTCTTGTTTGTCTTGTTTGTTTGTATTTGCTTCCTCACCTACCCAAATTACCTGACCAAGAAATACCTATGTCCCTTACCCAGCATTCCTCTCTTACTGAATTAAAAAGGGCACCTGTCCCACAAAAAAAAATTGCAACATACATAGCTCTCCATTTTGCACATGTGTCTTCTTGACACAATTTGATCCAGTTCATTGACAGTCCAAATTCAGCTAATATTCTGCTATATTTTCAGTCTTTACTGTTGAAGAAATGGATAGCAATTGTTCTTCCCTACCTCCCTCCTGCACATTCTTGTATTACTTTCCCTTTGTTCTTCCCCCAATTTCTCCTCATTTTACTACTTTCCTATCTATGCAATTTTAACACCTATAATCTGGTCAAAAAATAGAACCACACACAACACACGCAAGTAACAGAAAAAGCAATGGATCCCTTCACTTTTTGGCTGTGCTATGCCAACACACAGCAACACATGTACTATAAAGAATTAATGTCATTGTATTATCACTGTTTATTTAAAAGTATTAGGTACACATGGATTTGAATCTAGTAACATCTGGACTCAAAAAGAAATGTGTCAATGTATTTACACCTGCTGACACAAAGTCAGACTCAATAGTAACTCTCAGAATTTTAGCAATGAGGCTCGTGTTTGTGCTCTGCTTAACTATGCACAAACAGGACATGTAATTGAAATATGTATCTTGCATGCACAAACACTTTGCCAACCTTCGCACAAACTCACTGCTCACTGCTAGGTTATGCAAAGTCACTATTAGCATGTATTACTGCTGTTTACTGTTCATTTACTCTTTATGCCATGAAACTACATGTGGAAACATAATAAACTGAAGGCTCTATCTAACAATATGTCACATATTTACAATGCGGCCATGTGTTCCCCATGCACTGCAACCCTGGTCTCTCAGTACATGTTCACAAATATATCCACTACACTACATACATTAATAACAAATGTGTGATATGCAATACACATCAATCTGGTAACATACAGCACTAGAACTATCTTCACAGCTGATTATGCCTACACATCCATCAACTAATCCTGGGAGCTATTGACCCATAAGCCTAACCAACCTTATCCGCAAAGTTATGGAAAGAATTGTCATGGACCTTATCCACAAGGGCATAGGTGACCTTCAAAACTCTTGACCCAACCCAGTTTGGTTTTGCCAAGGATAGATCTTGCTTATTAAACCTAGTGGACTTTTTTAAGAATTTCACTAAACCCCTGAATGAGGGAAAACACTACATACCGCCTATCTTGATTTAACCAAGACCTTTGATACAAGCCCCCATTCTGGTATTATAGAGAAACTCTCTCCCATCTGGGGATTAACTCATGCATTACTAGATTGGTAGCCAGCTGGGGTTACTGACAGAATGCATACTGTCAAAGTTGGGGAGTCCACCTTCCACCAGTTGACCAGTTTCCAGTGGAGTACCACAAAGATCTGTGCTTGTCCCGCTACTGTTTGGAAACTATTTCTCTGAAGTCCAGGTGAAGGTAGATGGCCTGTGGCTTACCAAGCTTGCAGATGACTATAAATTAGGCTCAGTCCTATAGAGTCCCCCAACAATATTAACATATTACAGAAAGGGCTGACACAGGCAAATGATTGGTGCCAAACTCATTGAAAAAAACTTAATGCAAAAAAATACCTCATTGGCAAAGAATTAGCCCCTGCTAATTATAATATAAAGCACCCCTCTAAGTTCAAACTCTGTGGTGCAAGACTTGGGAACACAGGTTGATAGCAATCTAAACTTCAATCACCATGTATCCATTGTGGTAAGAAAAGCATTCTACATTGCACACCTCATAAGTAAGACCATTGTAACCAAGACCAGGGAGGTCATAGTTCCACTGTATCTACCCTTATCTGATCACTAATCAAGTACAATGCTCCCTTCTATATGTACCTCATCAGACACCTGCAGCAACTGGAGAGACCACAAAGGTTTCTGACCAAGATGATCTATGGCCTCCAAAACATGACATACATGGAAAGACTGAACGTCTTATCACTGTAATCAGTATCATACAGGCTACTGAGAGGTGACCTGTGCCTGTCTTACAGAGCAGTCTCAGACTCTGCCCTAATGGAAATGTTGCACATCTGCAAATAAAATGGGACAAAAATAACTTGCTCCAGGGATCTCAACCTAGCCTGTGACATAAACAGTACATGCTGAAGAGACAGGTGTATCTCCCAGCAATTCCTGCTCCTCCAGAATAGACTCCAACTGCATGTGAGCTCCTCAATGACCCTACTCAAGCACAACCTTGACAACTGGATGGGTGACTGTAAATTTACCCCAGTGGTGGCACCTATGTCCCACACGGACAAGGGCCGTTGATGCTGATCACAAAATCACTCTGCTAAAAACAACCATTGAAGTATGGTCAATAAGAGTGCTTGGGTTTTTACATGGCTAGGCTTGTAAAGGCCCAAGGGCCATTAGCCTAGTAACCTCCTGCACACCTATGAACTATAAACCTATGCCAGGCTCCCAAACCTTTATCTCTCCGACATCCACTGCTGATGTTATTCACTATAAGTTGTCTTGCAGCCTTGTAAAAGTCAGACTTGTGCTGGGGCACTTGGGTAAGGTACTGAGCTCTATAATAGTCTATATACCTAGATAGGTAGGGAGTTCTGTTCTCACTGCAGTCAACTGTGTGTGTGTGTGTGTGTGTGTGTGTGTGTGTGTGTGTGTGTGTGTGTGTGTGTGTGCGTGTACCCAGAAGAGCATAAGTGTGTATCTTATAGTTACCACTCCAATCCCATGGATTGACAGTGCTTTGACACTTGTACATGCCTAAGCATCTATTTCATGCAGGCCTCCTAACATCTTTTCAACATATTTTGCTGATGTCATCCACTATAAGTTGTCCTGCAGTCCTGTAAAAGTCAGACTTGTGCCATGACACTTGCGTAATGTACTGAGTTCTGTAGTCAGTGTACTTAGATAGATAGGGGTTCTGTTCTCACTGCAGTCAACTGTGGGTATGGGTGTGTGTCTATCTAGCCAAAATAACATAAGTGTGTATCCTATAGTTACCACTCCAATCCAATGGATTGACATTATTTTGACACTTGCACATGACTACACATCCATTTCATGCAGGCCTCCCAAAATCTTCTCTTCAACATCCACTGCTGTAGTCATCCACTATAAGTTGTCCTGCAGTCCCATAAAGGTTAGACTTATGCCATGGTGCTTGCATAAAGTACTGAGTTCTGTAGTTTGTGTATGTAGATAGGTATGGATTCTGTTCTTACTGCAGTCAACTGGGATGTGTGTGTATGTTTGTCCACTTGCTTGACATTACAGAGAGTCTTTTACACCAGCATGTGAAACACTGTTATTACCATATTCTCCTCACCAGACACTGCTGATGTCATCAGCTATAAAGTGTTGTCAAAGACACTCCAAGTCAAATTTGAGCTGTAATGCTTGCTTTAAATATAGAGTTGTGTAGTTTGTGTACTTAGATAGGTAGGGGTTCTGTTCTCACTGCAGTCAACTGGGATGTGTGTGTATTTGTGCACTTGCTTGACATTACAGATAGCCTTTTATACCAGCATGTGGGATACTCTTATTATCATAGTCTCCTCACCAGACACTGCTGATGTCATCAGCTATATCTGATTTGTGGACGTGCAATTTTCCCACCAGGGCAGGTTCAGAGACTGGCCTGGAGGTCAGGCAGAAGTCACTTCTTCCAATACAATACAGATTACAGTGACATGGCTTTCAGTCTATCCACATATATCATGGCATGATTTATAGGCCCTGCATTTTCTTGGTGAGAAACCACTGTGGTCTCTCCAGCTGCTGCATGTGTCTGGTGAGGTACATGCAAAACAGAGTATTATACTCTATTAGTGTTCTGATGAGGTTCGAGTACCATGTTGTAATATAATCCCTAGTTGTGAATATGATGGCACAACTTATGATGTGCATGACATAGTCTTTCAATACCAGTGTGGTCACTTGGTGTTCAAAGTTCATATTGATATCTATGTGTGTACCCAGGTCTTGCATCACTGGGTTTCAGCATAGTGGGAGTGTTGTCAATGCTGTAATTAGCAGGAAATTCCACTTTGCAGAAGGATAAAATAAAGAGACATTTTTGCTTTTATTTGTAAACTATGTGGCTTTGTCACAAATCATTTGTCTGTGTTAGCCCCTCCTGTAGTATGTTATCATCATTGGTGGACTCATGGATTGTACCCAGTATACAAGAATCAACAAATGCGGTAAGCCAAAGGTTGTTTACTTTATCCTGAACTGTCAAGAAACAGATTCCAAACATTATGGGCCAAGCACAGATCCCTTGGGTTCTGCCAGTGATGACAGCTCTACTGGAGCAGGTTAATTCAGCAACTTTCACAGCATGTGTTCTTTTGGTGATCCAACTGGTTAACCATCTAATGATTCAAGGGTTAATCCCCATCTGGGAGAGCTTCTCAATAATACCTGTGTGGGAGATTGCGTCTAAACCCTAGGCCAGATCAGGATAGGCAGTATGCACTGTCTTAACTTCATCCAAGTCTATTGCACAGGATAAGTGGGCTGTGACATCATAGATTGCCTATGGTGTGCCTCAGCACATACATCTTATAGACATGGTTGAATAAACACTTCAACATACCCCCCACACAGACTATGTTCCTGTAGAAGTGTGTACATCAACATGCATTCATCTGCTAGATGTCCTCAAATAGGTCATTGATGGCATACATATTGACAACATTATTAACCTTTTGAACTTTACAAGCCCAAGGCATTTGACACAAATCCAATGTTCACTCAGCACTGTCATATGTGGCCATAAACAGCTATATCACCAAGTGGTGATGCCACTGTATCACATAGATTGCATCTAAATATGTTGAAATATATGAAGTGAACTATATCTCAGATCCAGTGATTAGGTCCGTACATCAAGGCTGTCTGCTAGGCCCTTTCCTGTCCATTATTTAAGTCACAGATGTCATGAATGACATACACATCCTGTGTCCAAACAGCTGTCTGAAGGCCTACAGATTGTTGTTAGATATATTTAGAAATTTATAATTGCATGTGCACATCTGTTTGCTAGTTGGATGCATATACACTTCTGTTGTTATAATATATGTAGGAATAATATAATAAATGAGATGCATGTATTTCTGTTTGCCAAGAAAAGGTTAAACTGTTAATAGCTGAAAAAAGCAAGAAAAAATCAAATAAATGATGGCATTCATGTATAAATGTAACATGCTGGTACAGCTTGAGAAAAATACAGATAAGGACCCAGCTGCGAGGAAGGAATCAAGTTGGAGGCACGAACAACTTAATGGACTGTCACGTAATTCTCCTTGAAACAAGAACACAAAGGAGCTTATTAACAGACTGCATGGCATCATCAAAAGACTGCTTTCACAGAGAACAGGAAAGGCTCCCTAAGTACCAAAGTAATGACTTTGAGAGTTCCCAAAAAGACTGTTTTCATAAAAAATGTATATATGTGAGATGTAATATGATTTCTGGGGAGATCTGTTAGAACTGTTTACTGGAGAAAACCTTTTATGCTGTGTTGAAAAGAAATTTGAAAACAGTAAACTCTGCAAACTCTACATTGTTGTACATTTCGTTTGTTATATAAATAAGTTACTTTATTAATTTCTGAATAATATACTGTTGAGAAAGTTAATAGTCTGCAAAGTTTATCTGCACTAACTAGACTTTGTATTTTACAAGGCACTAAATCAGCAGTAATCAGACTTTGGTTCCAGTATGCAAAAGCTGCTCTGCATTTGTTTTCTACAAGGTGCTAAAAATGCACATCTGACAAACATCTGCATTTAATTAGACACTAACACAGAGCTGTAGTCGGCAGTTTCGGTAAGATAAGACAAAACTGTCAATTCTTCAAAATATCATTTTTAAATAACTTTTCAATGGTGAGCCTTGTCTGCATTTGAACACAGTGGGAGTGGTGTCTGTGCCTTGTATAAGGTCATGTCAGTGAAAGCACAGTAACTAACATTTATCTACGTGACTGAGTCCAGAATAGGAGCACTTCAGTTTCCAACAGTTTTCAGCAATACATCTACCCAGACATCTGGATCCAGAGAAAAGACTTCAGGGCAAGAAATAAACAGTGCCATAAATTCTCCGGGGTGGTGAAGACTTCAAGTTCAAAACTGACACTGCCAAATTTGTTTCACCAGCTTTTCAAGTAACTACCAAAGGTTTCTAACCATCTACAGTGTTCAGAAGTGGCCAGCTGAAGTCAGCGTGAACTTTGGTGAAAAACTTTTCATGGTTACATAAACAGCATGAATGCCATTAAGAATAGTAAAGGTAGTAAACACAGTATGACTATTAATGTGTCAATTTTAGATAGACTACAGAAGTTGTGTAAACAGCATATTAGCAAATGTAAAACCTTATGAGGGAAAGTTGATAGTCAGAAAATATGTAAATGGATTACATTTGACTGGTATCTTAAACAGAAACATGAATGGTATGACAGTAAATGTTTATTGTGCAAGTCATATGAAACTGCTTTTTGTGTACAATGTCATAATGGTAACCAACCAGATAAGGGTTATAGGTTCATAGGTTCATAGGTTCATACTAGGCTATCTGCCCGAGGGCATTTACAAGCCTAGCCCATAGTTTTGTGGCTTACGCCACCCCTTTAGTATGGGGAACTATATCCATTATTTTGCTGTGCCTCTGTCGAGCAGTGACACTGAGGTAATCCCTGGGGTATATCTGCGATCTCCCATCCATTGGTCAAGATTTCTCTTGAACAAGGCCAGCGAGGTGCTCTGCCTCACATATACCGGGATTTTATTCCACAGCATAGGGAGTCTTTGGGTGATGAATCTATCCCTCCAGCACGTCCTATTAATAGCCGTGTCGAGGTTTAAGTCTCCCGCCCTTGTGGTTCTGACGGATCTAGATTTTTTGAGGTGAAGCATATTCATCAAATCTGGGTTTGACATGGCCTTGTATGTTAGGCAAAGGTCACCTCTGAGCAAGCGGTGGCGACTGAATAGAGCTGGAGTTCTTTCAGTCGGGCAGCATAGGACAGATGTTTGAGACCCTTTATCCTTTTGGTGAGGAACTTTTGTGGCCTCTCCAGCTGCTGCAAGTGTCGAGTCAGATACATTCCGAATGGGGCATTGTACTCAATCATTGGTCTGATGAGTGATGAGTATAGGGAGACTATGACCTCCCTTGATCTAGATGAGAATCCCTTCATGATAAGGTGGGCAATGTAGAAGGTCTTCCTAACTACTTTAGCTACATGGGTGTCGAATGACAGACTTCTATCAACCTGGGTCCCCAGGTCCCTGATAACTTCTTCTGTGCTCAGTGGATTGCCACCTATTTGATAGCTAGGGGTAACCTTGTTTTTCCCGAAGGGTATGACTATGCATTTTTTGGCATTTAACTTTAGGACATGGCTCTGGCACCAGTTATCCGTTTCTGTGAGACCCTTCTGAAGGATATCTGTGTCAGATGTGTTTTCTACTATGGCGCCCAGTTTGCAGTCATCTGCAAACTTTGTCAGCCATAACCCTCCTGTGTTTGCTTGTACTTCGGAAAAGTAGATGCCAAACAAGAGTGGGCCCAGGACTGAGCCCTGTGGTACACCACTTGTGACAGGCTTTGAGTCTGACATGGCACCAGCAACTCTGACCCTGTGGGTTCTGTCACTCAGCCAGTTTGCAACCCATCTTGTGATGTATGGGTTAACATTTAAGCTGATGAGTTTTTCAATGATACCCGAGTGGGGTATTGTATCGAAGGCCTTCACCAGATCGAGGTAGGCTGTATGGACTGCCTTTCCCTCATCAATGGCTTTGGTGACTGTTTCGAAAAAGTCAACCAAGTTTAGAAGGCATGATCTGCCTTTGACAAAGCCAAACTGGGATGGATCCAAAGTCTGCAAATTCCCTATGTCTTTATTTATGAGGTCCATTATGATCCTCTCCATGGCTTTGCAGATAAGGCTTGTCAAGCTAATGGGCGGTAATTTCCAGGGTCGGTGGAGACACCGCCTTTGTGAAGTGGGACCACAGTTGCAGTGCGCCACTCCTGGGTACGTATCCAGAGGTAAGACTATGATTAAACAGCTGTCCTAGCTGTGGGTTTAATTCCTCGTTGAGTTCGTGGAGCACACAGCCGGGGACACCATCAGGTCCCATGGATGCTGTGTTTTTTGCTTTGGAGAGAGCAGTTCTCACTTGGGCGTTGGAGATGTTTGGGGGCTGCAATCGCTTGGTATAGATATCTCTCCCTTTGGGGGGGGGAGTTTGCACTGAACCTGTCAGCCAGTATGTTGGCAATGTCTGTAGGATCAGTAATCTTCACATCATTTTGAACTAGTTCTGAGCATATCTGGGAGTTTCCTCCCAGGTTTCTAACATAGCTAAAGAAGGCCTTATGATTGTCTTTTGAGTCTTTAGCTATTTTCTCTCAAAATTTGCTTTGGATGATTTTATGAGAGCTCTTAGTTTTTTACTTATAGTGATCAAGGGTGTCTTACCTTTTAAGGATTTTGCTCTATCTTGTAGTAGCTTCCTCCTTTTGTTGTAGAGTTTGTTTATGGCTGGGGTCCACCAGACTGGACGCTTGCCTTTGGTACAAAGAGTCTTTGTTTTGCTTGGGATTGCCTTATCCATGCAGTCCTGCAGGTGCTGGTAGAAGGCATTTGTAAGTGATTCAGCGGCTTGAGTACTGTTTTCCGCCGGCTCGGGGCCTTAAAGGAGACCACACTAGTCTTTAGAAGTGTGAAGTCGGCTTCGAGAAGTTCTTTACTGTGGTCTTTTTATTTCAGGTGGGGGTGGGATGAGGACCTCCAGCGAGATTAGTTGTGATCTGATCTCACCAGTGAGGGTATACTTCGGTGTTGAACATTGTGCTCCCATGTTCGTGATGATGAGATCAAGTATGTTTTCTCCTCTTGTGGGGATGGTGACTAGTTGTTCCATGGCATTTGAGTTTATGAATTCCAGGAACTTTTGGGCTAGGGTGTTTGGGCTTGAGTAGTGTTCCCAGTCTATATTAGGGTAATTGAAGTCACCTAGTATGATGGTGTTTGGTGATACATTTATCCCCTCTAGTGTTTTCAGGAAGGCCATGTGAGGTTCCTGAGTTTGTGAGGGTGGCCTGTAACATGCTACAATTTGCAGAGCAGTCTTGCCTATGGTTAATTGCACCTGGATGGTCTCCGATGCATCGTGCGTTGCCACCAGTCTTGAGGTGTGGGTGTCCTTGATGAATATGGATACCCCCCCTCCTTTCTTGGTATTGTCCGGATTTTGGGGCCGGAACGCATGATAAGAGGTAAAACCTGATAGTGCTGGGGTGCTCTCAGGAGCCTTGAACCAGGTTTACACTTGCATTATGTCCTGCCACCACATGTGAAATGTTAATTTAAGAGTTACAACAGCAGTCAAGTCCATTATTGACAGAATCTTCTATACATCTTGTTAGACAAAAGTGGCATAAAACCACTGCACAATACAACACAAGTAAGAACAGAGAAAAGGTTCATGGTGAGCTGACAGAAACATTTAATAAACTTCTAAGTGACAGACAGAGTGAGTTCAGAAAGTTTAAACAACATATGCAAACACTTTTTTTCAAAAGTACATAAGAGCTTTGAAGTCAGCAGAACAGAATACTGAGACATATCAGACAGTCCATGCAGAATCACAAGACAAAAAGAATCTGGTTAGTAAATAGTTTAAGCAAAAACAGTTAGCTATGCTAATAAAAATAATTTATGACATACTATTCTACATTTAGAAAACGGTTATCATGCATACCAAGAGCTAATGTAACTTTCATTCAGTTAAAGCAAGACACATCAGTTAAACAGTAATGTAAAACGTATGACACTGTTCTCATAGCATACATGCAAGCATAGTCTCATAGCTAAGCTATTAAATCATTTCTAATCACCATTTCAAATAACAGAGCAATTCTAGGGCATAAAATTCAAATGAGAGTAGTTAAAAGCAGTAAAAACATGAGGTCACAAGACTGACATGCATGTATTTTCTTTTCGCCTAAAGTGCATCTGTTTAAAATGCACAAGAGCAAAAGGAAGACAAGAGCAAATGTAAATAATGTAAATATATCTGTTTTAAGCATGTATTAGTTAAACCAATATATATTTTGTTTCTTACAATATTTTGTAATTGTATAATAGCATCAAAAATGGTAGAGACTCTAGTAAAAACAATATTCAAATGCGATGGTAGTAATATAAGGTTGTACTGAGCACATAATACTGCAAATAAAACCAAATTTAAAATGTATGTATAGCTAGGCAAATTACAAATGTTTATTACAATTCTAAGAATTTTACAACTGTATTCTAATATCAAGTTGCAAGTATATTGGCAAATGACTAAAGGTAAAAAAATTGCTAAATGGGTTAAAAATGTACTATAGTCTACAGACTCTGAAATGCACAGAAAGAAATGTAAGCTCAAATCTTCCCAGGCTGGAATGGGTAGTTACAAGGAATGCTGTATGAAATAAAATGTTACTGGTACTGAAATTTATAAGGTCAAGGAAACAAGACTGGTTGCCAGACCAGGGTGCCTTACATTTTTCTAAAACATTATTGTTTCCTAAAACATAATTGTTAAGTATTCACATACAGCACTAAGCAAAAAGCACAAAAGTTGCAAAATATCTTGTTTGGTAATTGTAATAAGACATCACAGTTGTGCGTACATATCATTAATAATCTGTTTGCAAGTAAATGTTAAAAAAACTCAGTTACACTGAGTACAGCTAGTAAATACTGCATGGTATGCAGTTAAAATAAATTATGCAGGTCCCTTGCCAAGTAGCAGTAAACATCTTTTCAAAATGGGTAAAGGCAATTCCTACTAAAACTATGACAGCATAGGCAACAGCAGAAGCTTTATAAAAATATTTACTGTTATTGGGAATGGTCAAAAATTATCAAATCAGACAATGGTCCACAGGTTGTTAGCAACCTAATAAAGCAAATGTGTAAAACCAAAGTGTCACAGTCTGGGTAACAGCCAGATGGCAGGTATGCATTCAATTCACACAGCATAAAGCAAATAAACAATGCTTCAATAAAATTCTGTATACTACAGGGGGAAAAGACAGTTTTCAATTTTACACTGACTGTGTAAACAGTATTGCAAAAGGGACTAAAATAAAGGTACATAAAAATGTATTGGTCTGTATTAATAATGTAGTAATTATTAAAAGACAACCTTGCCTTTTTATTGTCATTATGTGATTAGGGTGCCATCAACATATATGTAGCGAGACAAAAATATCAAAAATATATTTTAATGTTTCAGTAATTTAATTAGCAGGCTTCAATCTAATATCTTTCTAAACATACTGGAAAATATTAATATACAGCCAAACACCCTAATACTGGGTGATTTCAACTACCCTGCCATTAACTGGGAAAACTACTCGTGTACCAACACCTTTGCCCAACGGCTCTTGGAATTCATAAATTCCAATGCCCTGGATCAACTAATCCATAATCCCACCAGGAGCTCCAATATCCTAGACCTGGTCATTACCAACATGGGAAATCGATGCTTCACACCTATGGTCACCCCCTCGTTGGTCAGGTCAGACCATAACCTAATCACCCTTAACATCCACATCCCACCCCCATCTCCCAGTAAGGAAACCTCCATTAAAAACTTCTCCAAAGCCAACTTCATGCTACTCAAGTCAGAGGTTACAAACTTCATGACACCCATGCAGATGGGAACTGAAAGTTTGACTGCTGAGTCCTACACTAAGGCAGTGTATGAGCACATCCACTCATGCATGAATCGTGCCATCCCAAATAGAACCAAGATGTTCTCCTCCAAAAAAGGAAGCCAATCTGGTGGTCCCCTGCCATAAACAAACTTTACAACAATAGGAAGAAACTGTTACAGAAAAGAGAAAAATCCCAGGATGCAAAAAACTCCCTTACCAGCCTCAGTAAAAAGCTGAGATCCCTCATAAAATCCTCCAAAGCTAGTTACGAAAATAAAATTGCCAAAGATTCCAAAGACAACCACAAGGCATTCTATAACTATGTCAAGAATCTAAATGGCAATGCTCAGATCTGCTCTGAGCTACAAAAGAATGGCATTAAATATACTGATCCCAAGGATATTGCCAATATCCTGGTAGATCGATTCAGTGCCAACTTCACTTCCCTCTCACCCCCTAAATGGCCTATCTCAATACTGGAAGATTGCCAAATTCTGGTAATAATGGCCACACAGGTAAAATATACACTCTCCAAAGCTAAGAATACAGCATACATGGGACCAGATGACATCCCGGGCTGTGTACTACATGAACTACAAAATGAACTGGCACCTCACCTAAGTGTCATGTTTAATCATACCCTCGCATCAGGATTCGTGCCCACTAAGTGGCGCACAGCTACAGTTATCCCACTCCAAAAGGGGGAATCCACCTTGGATCCTGGAAACTACCACCCCATCAGTCTGACAAGCCTAATCTGCAAGGTCATGGGAATGTATTACTATGGAACTTATAAACAAAGACATTGGCAACCTTAAAACACTGGACCCCACCCAGTTTGGGTTCATGAAGGGCTGATCTTGTCTCCTGAACCTGATTGAATTCTTCAAATTAGTCTCCAAATCCATGGATGAGGGTAAGGCAGTCCACACAGCCTATATGGACCTCGCCAAGGCCTTTGACACCACCCCCCACTCTGGAATCATAGATAAACTTACTAAACTGGACATTAATCCCTACATCACTCAATGGGTTGCCAACTGGCTTACTGACAGAACCCATACTGTAAAAGTAGCTGACTCCAAATCCAGCTTCAGACAAGTGACAAATGGAGTACCTCAGGGTTCAGTCCTGGGACCTCTTTTGTTTGGCATCTACTTCTCTGAAGTACAAGCCAACACTAAGGGACTCTGGCTAACAAAGTTTGCAGATGACTGCAAACTGGGAGCCATTATTGAATCCTCAAATGATGTGGATACTCTAAAAAAGGGCCTTACAGAAACAGATGCTTGGTGCCAGAGCCATGGGCTCAAGCTCAATGCCAAGAAATGTATAGTTATCCCCTTTGAGAAAAAACATGTACCCATGAATTACCATATAGGTGGCAGTACACTAAACACTGGAAGTGTGATGAGAGGCTTAGGGACACAGGTGGACAGTGGTCTCACCTTCAATAACCGCATTGCCACA
The DNA here is from genome assembly GCF_019279795.1 of Protopterus annectens. Lineage (NCBI taxonomy): Eukaryota > Metazoa > Chordata > Ceratodontiformes > Protopteridae > Protopterus > Protopterus annectens. Next base: position 172,131,568 of record NC_056733.1, read on the forward strand.
ACAGTCAGGAAATCCTTCTATGTGGCACACCTCATCACTAAGGGCTTTTCATCCAGAAAAAAGGAGGTCATTGTTCCACTGTACTCATCCCTCATTAGACCCTTTATAGAATACAATGCCCCATTTGGTATGCACCTCTCCAGACATCTGCAACAACTGGAAAGGCCACAGAAATACCTCACTCAAAGAATCACAGGTCTAAAGCAGATGCCCTATGTTGAACGCCTTAAAAAACTCCAGCTATACTCTGTGGCATATTGTCTACTCCAAGGTGATCTCTGCTTAACATACAAGGCCATGTCAAACCCAGAGCTGTTGGACATGCTACACTTAAAGAAATCCCAATCCCTCAGAGCCACATGCTCCAGCAGCCCCCCCACCTGTAAAAATAATAAAATAATTGTGCCCCCCCCACTGTAGAAAATAAAAAATAAAAAAAAGAAAGATTCCTGAGTCCTGGAACTCCACGCATGCATGCTTAGTTCCGGACTGCTGTGTTAGGCAGTCCAAATAGGGAAGGAAGGGAACTCTGCCCTACCAGCCCAGATGTCTGTGCAGTGATTACTGCACAGACCAGAAGAACACCAGGCTGTATCACCCAGTGCAGGCTGTTATGGAGGACAGACAGGTGATCAGGCTGCTATGAAGGACTTAGCTTGCAGAGGACTGAATCAGGCCACTACAGGGGATCAGATCTGCACAGTGTGTGTGTGTGTGTGTGTGTGTGTGTGTGTGTGTGTGTGTGTGTGTGTGTGTGTGTGTGTGTGTGTGTGTGAAATGCCCCAGTTACTACATGTGGGTAGAGAATAAGGCCTGAACCCTGTATCTTGGGCCCAACTGGCAAGAGCCTGAATTCCTTACCCACCACCATTTGTAAAACATTGGCAGATTTTTGCCTCATATTTGTTCTGTTCTATTCCTCACAAAATCTGTGGCGTCTGTATTTTTGTTACTTAACGCAGCCATTGATACAGTGTTAGTATTGTTGTCTGACAGCTGCAGGTTGTCTGGTTTGAATCTTGGCTGTGGTGCTTTCTGTGTGGAGTCTGCATTTCCTCCCTGCATTTGTGTGGGTTTGCTCTGGAGTCCTCAATGGATATCTGTCCCTATTTTTGGACTGTATTCCTCCATTATTGGCTTTGTCCAGGTTTTTTGTGCCAAGGTTGAGAGCTATGGTGATAACTGAACTCACTGAATATGTTTGGGGGCTGTATTGCCCCATTATTGGCTTTGTTCAGGTGTTTTATTCTAAGATGTTGACAGCTATGGTGAGAACTGAATTCACTAAATGGTAGCCATTTATGTTTCTGTCTTCCTTACTTTCATAAAACTGATGATTTGGCATAGAGGTATGTCGCTCTGATTGTTTTGCACAGGGTCCTGGGTTCAATACTTGGCAGTGAAATGTATGGTGGTAACACAGCATTTTATTCTAACAACTTTCCAACATTATACAAGCAATGTTTAAAATGTGTCCCTGTTTTTGGTCTTTTGCCACCCCCCCCCCTTAAATTTTGGATTTTTCCAGATTTCTTGTGCTGCAAAGTTCAGAGATGCAGCTGAGTGTCAAGTAGGTTTTACAAGAAGCTAAGAGCTGCAGGGGAACAAAAGTTTAGTGCTGCTTATGCCAAGTCTGTTTGTGTTGTTAATAGCACAATAGGTAGTATATGTGTTTTTGATGCAGAAGGCTGTGGGTTCTACTCACAGTAGATAGATGCATTGCTGATACTGTACTGTATTGTAAAGGGGGTGGATGCTGCAGTCCTTTTTGGTGAAGATACCTAGTAACTATGAACCTGTTATCAGTTTGCCATCCATTCCCTATTGCAATATTACTAGCTTATCATTTTTGTAATGCAACTTAGGGAATTTATTCCTCAAGGGCAACAGGCACTTTATTTGTAGATGAAGCAATAAATATAAAAATCTTTGCTAGCAGCAACCTCTTCATTAGTTACATATTTCTTTAATCTGGAATTAGTTAGATGAGTTTTACTTCTTCAGAGATTGTGCATATTTACTGATACTGGTGGACTGTAAAAGTTTGAGTAGACTTTAATGATAGAAATGTTCTGAATTGGGAATTTGTGTCATTACTGGTGCATGCATTTTGTTTCATTGTTTACTGGAAAAATGTTCAAAACAAATTTAAAATGCCCTCTACCAACTGTACTATATTGTACAAGGAATATAAATTAATACAATCAGGAAGGTATATCAATAACCACGTGTATGTTTCGTGTGCAAGGGGCCTATGATTTGAAAAGAGCCCAAAGTTAATCTGTATCTGTCACTGGCAAAATGTATTTTCTTTGAATGTGGGTTTCAATGCTATTTCAATGAATGTGAGTTTCAAGGACAGAGAAGTTTTAATGCTGTCTATTTTCATTGTGAGATTGCATTGCTTTATTTAGCAGATGTCTTAGTGTTTGGGCTGTAAAATGCCAAATAAAACTTTCAAATGAAGTCCAAATCATTGTAGAAGTAAAGCAGTATGCACATTAGTGTTTATGGTAAATGGAGTGAAATAGCCAAGTAATGGTTCATTGGAATGGCTGCAGGGGGGAGGCTCCATTTGACCATGATTTTGTGAGGGGGAAGGGTGGCAAACTCAAAGACAGCCCCAGCTGAACTATACCTCTCAACTGTCCAGATTTTCACAGAATGAATAGATTTTTGCTTCTTATTTTTGGTTTGTTCCTCATAAAATGTGTGGTTTTCTGGCAAATAATTTAGGAATTAAGTCACTAAATAATGACAGACATTGAGTTTCAGACTTCATAACCTTCAGAAAAATGCATGCTAAAGCAAGACCTGTTATTCTATCAATTGTCTCAGTTTATACAACACTTTATAGTGCTGTTTATATGTTCCCCCAGTGTATTTGGCCTTGTTCAGATTTCCTGCATTAAAAGATTGAGAGGTACATGCAAATAAATTGCTTTATAGAATTAGGCCTATCCACACCTCTCAACTGTCCCAGATTTTGACTCAAAATGTTGCTCTTCCCCTAATAATCCCGCCGCAAAATGGCAATTTTGGAAGAAAACGTGGAGGGCTTACAATTAAGAAATAACTGTAACAATCAGAGTTATAGATTACTTTTATTTCAGAAATGCATGTAGATTATTTTATTTTGTCAGCTGCTCAAGTTAGCAGTACTAATATTAAAAAAGTGTCCCTTCTTTGACAGGTTCCAAACTGTATTGTGTGGCTATTTTATATTTTTGCATCACATTTTTGGTCCATTTTTCATAAAATTGTGTTTTTTTGGCAAATTAGTAGCAAATCATTAAAGACTGAAGTTAGAAAATAATGACAGACATTTGAGTTTCAGATTTCATACCTTTCAGAAAATTCATACTAATGCACGACCTACTATTCTATTATCTTTCTAAGTTTATAAGAGCAATATTTAAAAACTGTCCTTATTTTTGGGCCTTTGTCCCACTTCTATGTATGGCTCTGTCCATATTTCTTGTTCTGAGGTTGAGAGGTATGACAAATATGTCAGGGCCATTACAGTCAGCCAGAGACATTTCAAATTGTGACATACTTGTTGCACCCCACTTCCCCATGTAGTGACTCTGGATGTGTCCAAGCAAGGCAAGGAGCAGTTATGCAGTGTAAATGTGCAGAGTATCCCCCCATCCAAGGTAGACACAAGTGCTACTTTTATTCTGTCCTTGATTTTGCAGAATGTTCTGGTTTCTGTCATATTTTTATACTGTTGATTTATGCTTATTATCACTCAGAAAGTGCCTGTTGCTCTCTGTTTAAGTAGCAATGCTTTAATGACCATCAGGTAAGCTTGTCTGAGATTGTAAGATGCAAGTAAGCTTTAATAAGCATACTGTTAAAGAATTGCCAACATTGAAAGTCTTTCTGTTGTTGCCATGCAGAGAATACTTACATAACTAGATAATGTGTAAGCCTTGGGTATTGAAATGCATATGACAGTATTTGTAATAAAGGACAGGATTACATTATTTTAAGAAGCTCATTACATTTGTTGGAGACTTGCAGTCATCTTTGCAGGCTTTACCTGTAAACCAAACAGAATGTCAATCTATCATGTGTGGTCCATTGCCTGTACAGTAACCATTTAAGCAATGTATCTTGAGCTTGTTTCTTGTTTGCTTTTCATTTTTTACTTTGATCATGTTTTCCCCATGAAACAAGTAGATAGTTGTCAGGCAGCAGGTCTTTTTTGGCTAAGAAACATTTTACAAGTGGGGGTATCACAGAGATTGCTACTTTCAGCATGTTAATTGGCACTTTAATAAAGGTGAATATAAATTATAATTAGAACTGCAGTGCAAGGAGAAGTGGTTTGAGTTGAGTGCTGCTTGTTTTTCTTATACTTGATTTTGACTGGCATTTCAGTACTGTATTTAAAAAGTAATTAATTTTTTTCATGCCTCACATCCTTTTTGTTTCCATCTAGATATTAAGTAAGCTGTCATGCAGCCAATGCATTGAAATATTTATTTTCTTCTACACTTCATTTTTTCTTGATTGGACTCTCATAATGACAGTTTGGCACCCAGGGCAGCATATTTAATTAAAGTTACAGTTTTTGTGATTTTGAGCATAGCCCCTCCCCTTTATAGTTGACCACACCCCTTCCCATTGACCACACCCATTCACCTGTCTCCTGTAGCCACCCTTTGATTTGAAGTCACCAGCTGCCACTGCGCTCCAGGAATCTAAGCCTTGTTATCACAATGAACAAATGCTGGAGGGATAGGTTTCTGCCCTAGAGACTCCCCAGACTCTGGAATAGACTGCCCATACATGTCAAGCAGAGCACTTCTTTGGCCCTCTTCAAAAGGAACCTTGATGATTGGATAGGTGAAAGGAAATTCACCCCAGAGATCACGTCAGTCTTCCTGCTAGTCAGGGGTCCAGGGAAGTAAATACTGTGGGAAGAAATCGCCATGGAATTGTTATGGCAAGGCTTGTATAGGCCATACAGCTGATAGCCTAGTAACAACCTATGAACCTATGAACCTATATTAAGTTGATAAACTGGACTGAGTGTACATTACAGCCATGTATGTACAAACACAAAAACATTCTGTGCAAGCAAGCATATGCTATACAGTAAATGATTTAATATATAAACAGCATTTTTCAGTGTATAAACCATGTTTTCTATCTGTGTAAATGGACAATTTTACATTCAAGTTTTAAACTGTTCACAGAAATTGCACCACAATGCATTTGTATGTATAGTAACAAGTCAAAGCTTGACATTTATGACATATGTATAAATAAACGGAGCTCAGAAACAAACCAAGGCTGAAAACAGTATTCCACATAAAACAGCATAAACTTAAATAGACATATGTGTTTATTCCAAGAAACAAGACTACAATGCCTTTGCAATAACATTCACAAGCATTGCCAATGTAAAATCACTGTATAGAGCATCACTGTATAAAGTCTTATTCAGCAATTGCAAAATACAGCTCATAACTGGTAAAAATTTTTACAAGATGGTCTTCAAAAGAAGAAAAATTGTTAAATTAAATAATTCATCCACTTCTAATAGTAATGGTTATCATTTTATTAACAATATAAAACTGTGTTAACTTGCTGCATCAAAATAAAACTAAAGGTTTTGTATTTTTAATAAAATAAAGCAGAGGGAATTGTTAGATATATTTAGAAATTTATAATTGCATGTTCACATCTGTTTGCTAGTTAGATGCATTTACACTTCTGCTGCTATAATATATGTGGGAATGATATAGTCAGTTAGATGCATGCATTTCTGTTTGCTAAAAAAAGGGCTGAACTGTTCTTAGCTGGAAAGTAAGAATAAACATCAAATAAATGATGGCATTCATGTATAAATGTAACATGCTGGTACAACTTGAGAAAAATAAAGATAAGGACCCAGATGTCAGGAAGGAACCAAGTTGGAGGCAAGAACAACTTACTGAACCATCACGCAATTCACCTCGAAACAAGAACACAAAGGCGCTTATTAACAGACTGCATGACATCATCAAAAGACTGCTTTTACACAGAATAGGAAAGACTCCCTAAATACCAAAGTAATGACTTTGAGAGTTCCCCAAAAGACTGTTTTTATAAGAATGTATTTATGTGAGATGTAATCTGATTTCTGAGGAAATCTGTTAGAGCTGTTTATGAAGAAAACCATTTATGCTCTATTGAAAAGAAATTTTAAGACAGTAAACCCTGCAAACTATAGAGTATTATTGTACATTCCGTCTATTATATAGATAGTTACTTTATTAGTTTCTGTGCAATATACTGCTGAGAAGATTAATAATCTGCAAAGGTTATGTGCACTAACCAGACTTTTATTCTACAAGGCACTAACAAATGCACTTCTGACAAACATCTGCATTTAATTACTAGGCATTAACACAGAGCTGTAGTCAGCAGTATCAGTAAAAATAAGACAGGACTGTCAGTGATATTCAATGAATCATTTGTTCTAAATAACATTTCAGTTGTGGGCAATCACTGACTCCAACTGTGATATTAGAATAATACAGACAGTATCAACATATACCAAAAATTGCTGCCACAATCATGACCACACCTGCAATGAAACAATGGGGGGGGGGGGGTTGTTATGTCAGGAAAACAAACACAGAACCCAAGAATAATGTAGACATCCCACTCTATAATCAGACCAACAGGTATGTTAGCTGTGTCCTCGGATAGATTTTATGTGGAATGCCCACCAGCATGTGGCCACAGTGCTGACTATGCCCTTGTAAGTAACACAACTACTGAGTATGTGAAGGACATCCACATCCCAGGCCATAATACCTTCATAGTTCATGGCCTACATTACACCAATAACTTGAGTACAGTGCACCCGTCTTCATAAAACCATGCTTATTTATGTTTAAACATGGAATGTGGCATGAATATGTAATTACAGCTGTTGCTCACTGCACATCACTGCTCACACATGTAAATTCTGTGCAGGCTCCCCAAAGCATGCACAGAGTTTACTAAATTCCAGGGAATATTTAACACTAAGTACAATTCTTCATTCACTAAGTACAGTTCTTCATTCACTAAGGTTAAACACAAATATGACCAAGAAAAAAGAAGGACGGCATCCTAGAATTTATTGTTACATTAAGCACTTTTTTCCACAAAATGGACTTCATCAGAACAACAGTTAATTCACTAAGCCAGCTTAAATATCATTAAAATGGCACATGACTGCCCCATAATTAAAACACCAACCTTCTTAAAGGTCCCCCTCTTCTATGAACATAAACATATAATCAATAACCTGCCAAAATACAATGAATCAAATTATTATATGTAACATGGAAAATAAAAAATAAAAATACAAGTAATAAAAAACAAATGTAATCATCACTACTAAAATATACTTACTATTAAGCCATTAAATTGCAAACATCGATTTTAGTTTTAAGTAGCTTGCTATAGATAAGGTATCATTAAGCCCTGGTTTATTCCCAGCATTACATCTCAACTGCTATTTGAGCTCCTGATATTCTAAGAATGAATAATTGGGTCCACCAATCACACCAAAAAATAATAATGTCATTAATAAAACGTTTATACAGGGACCATGAGTAAGAGGTAAAAACATAGTTGGTTTCTCAAAAGGCCTTCACAACGTTTGCAAAAAACGGGGAGCAAGCAGTGCCCATGGCCACACCATTCTTTTGTTTAAACAACTGCCTTTCAAAACTGATCAAATTGTTCTTCAAAACAAGATTCATTAAACTGCTAAGTGTAAGACTTTTGTTGCGATCTAAATTAGTACGTGTACACAAAAACTGAAAACACCAATCCACCACAATGTCATGGAGAATAACAGACTACAAGTCTTTGACATCAATCATAACATTCCTTCATTTTTCTTGGTCATATTTGTGTTTAACTTTTTTGGAGTTTGTTTGTTATGGAGAGCACCTTTGGAGCTGATAGCAACATGCAAGTTTGGATAGACTCATTATTTGAGTCTGTGGGTAATTTGACTGCATTCGTTCAGAGGCTTTCTCATCAAGTGCACTTAACCCTTGGTACCAGCATGAACAGAGGTTAACAGGATACCTATTTGAGCAGCCAGCTGGACATGTTTTCTTCAGGGTCGAATTCTACAGTTTCATCTAGCATTACCCGGGTCAGAGAACTGGATTTTTACCCAGTAACAATGGAGTCACCAGTAGCCGTGTCGGTGATTCAGCGTCTTCTGTAGTCACTGTTGGAGTTTCTGAAATATCAGGCAGTTTCAACACTGAGTGGCCAAAACAGGGCTGTGAATTGCAATTACAGGATGTAAACAGACCAGAAAACTTTGGAACTTTGGATAAACAGTTAAGATTATTACAAGACTATGTCATCAAATATCGTAAGTTACAACTTGAAAATGAGTATTTGCGAGAATGCTTAAAGGCTAAAAGGGTGCCAAAAGGCATTCGTACATGGAAATATCTTACAGGTTTAGTCTGGGACTCTGAGTTACACTGTGAGTTGACTTTTTTGTTTAATAAGCATGGTGTGAATCATTGGAAGTCCTAATTCTTGACAATGCGAGAAAAATGACTGGCCTGAATGGCACTATTGACATTTTAAACAATTCCATTAAAGCTGATTTATTGTTTGATATCAAAATTGAACAATATAGAGGTGTTTTTTGTAAAACTGATAATTTGTTGAGTGATTTAAGAACTAAAAAGGTTAAAATATTTTTGAGGGATAAACAGGAATACAAAAATGGTATTGCCTACATGATCCCCCCATGATTAACAACAGTGGGTTAGTTGATATCAAACATTCGAATGAGCACAATAATAGTGAAGAAGGGACATATTATAATGAAGATGTGCAGTCTCATAGTTTACCTGTCCCTTTAGTTCAACTCCCCCAAGGAGATCCGAGAGATTGGTGAAGGAGAGGGGGGGAGACTCACACCATGCCCAGGTCCAGTTACAATTCCAGCTACGTCCCCAGGACCCATCCTTACAGGGGGAGGGGGAGAGTTAGGGGTAGAGGTACTTAGATGTGCAACAACTGGCTGAGTGAAATGTTATTTTTAACACATTAAAAGATTTTGGAAGTGTCACTCTTGTACTGCTTCCAAATATTAAACTGTTTCTTTTTTCCTCAGAAGATTTGAATCTGTTGAATTCCACCATGGGGGAGGGGTGTGTGTAAACCTTTTAGTTCTCTTAGCCATAGGTTTTTTACACTTATTAAGGTGCAGACTACATATACTTTCGAAAGTATTACAACCATTAGAAACTCCGTCATCTACCTACATTTAAAAGATCAATACTGTTAGTTTGTTGAACGATGTCCAAATCAAATATTATTTTTTTATTGAAATGAACTTTGTCTGACCCTCATAATGTATGTACATTAAGAACTAAAATTCAAAAGTTGTATGATCTGAGCTACCAAGAGGACACAATTATTTTATATTAATTATCTTAATTGAGATATTAGTAAGTAAAAGATCCAAAATATTATTTAACCTTGTAGGAAAACCAACCATTTGAGATAAATTATGAATCAAACAAAAATCATGAAATCCATGTTCCAAAGCAGTCCCAGTTGTTCTTGAAATCCAATTTATCACAGAAACATTAAAATCCCCAATATTATTATTATTATTTTTTTAATTCCTAAACCTCTTTACTACAACAATGTACATGTGTTCTGAGTTTATCACAGATATTTTTTTGTAGCAAACCAACATATAAATAGGGTTCATTGCTTTGTTAAGGGTCTATATTATATGATCAAAGAGACTTTTCTTCGAACATATAATCATCGACCCCTAAAGAGCTAATGCTCAAAAGCACGAATGGCCATGTCCACAAATTTTTTTCCTTGGGAAAAAATTCATGGGGCCGTACACAAAACACACAAACTCCAAAACCCTAATCAAGTGGTGGGCTTTGCCCTCCACGCCCCCCTATGAGGGGGCTGCCCCCTAACTAAATATATCAACTCCGAGATTGCTCTACATTGGGGAAAAGGGCAATTCCCAATAACAGCCAACTGAAAATTTTCCCGAGGAAAAAATTCATGGACATGGCCATTCTTCCTTTCGAGCGTTCGCTCTTTAGGGGTTGATGATTATATGTTCCAAGAAAAGTCTCTTCAAACATATAATATAGACCCCTTTGTTAACAGTTGCTCTAAAAATAAGGTTTCCAAACTGTGATTGTAATTGTGCACCTGAGCTCCCTAGCACTTACCCAGTGAGCTACAAATGCTACCACTCCACCTCCACTTCTGCTTCCCCTCAAACATTAGAATAATTGATACCCTGATAGTAAAACACCTTCACAATTCCAAAACTCAATTATCACAATCAAATATTTGTTTTCCTTAAAAATTAGTTGTAATTCATGTTCATTTCTTGATTTAACTTCTTGCATTAGCATAGTAAAATTTTAATAAATTATTTAGTCAGCCCTTGATGTTCCTAACTGTAGTACTTAAGTAAAGTCCAAAAAATGTTTCACAATGTCACTATATTTCTTACTGAACAATTTACTCTGTAGTAGTTTAGATGGTGCCTGTCTTTATCAAATACACTTTCCTTCACACAAAAATTTTCCCAGGTTCTAATTAAGTCTATATCTTTACAATTACAAATATCAATCAGCCCATTATTGATTAATTTTTCTTTAGTAAACTGATAGTCTGTCAAACCTGGAGATGGAAGGATTTCGAAAACACACATTAACACTGTAGAACAAACCTCAAAAATGTATTGAACATGACTGTGCATATATAATAAAGGAGTCTAAATCAAATCATTAACATCAACATGTATTATGACTGATCCATAAGAAGTCTTCCTTGTTATCATTGTCTGTAAACCTAAGTAAATATCTTGTGATTTAATTTCACCAAGACTTGAAACTGTGACTTTTTCCATGTCGACATTATACAGTGGTCTAATACATTTCCTAGTCATTGAATCACCTATTACCAAAGCACCAGAGGCTTGCATTACAGCAGCATCTTTTTCCTTAGATCTTAGCCTAAAATTTCCTCAAACAGCTCTTCTTTTAAATCTCTTTTACTTTACTGTAACTATCCTCAGTACAATCACTGTACCTCTTCATCCTTTTCCGCTCAATAGTTTATTTTTAAATGATCTAATTGACTGCACTCTGTAACATCTTCCCTTACTACATTCTTAAACATAATACTATCAATTTTTACCCCTGCATCTATTGAGTACTTTTTACCAAATAAAAATATTTTACTTCTCTGCATGTCACGGGTTATGGTGTTTTATTGTGTTAAAATAAAACAGTTTTCTTTCTGAGATTTTTGATTAATTAAGAATATCTCCTTATTTCCATTATTACTATGTACACTAGCTTTACTTTCTTTTAGTTCAAGCTTATTATTAGCTATTGTGACAGCCACTCTTTACCTTCAATCCTCACCACTGACAGTGGTGAGAGATGGTCACTAAAAACAGGAATGAATGTACACAGTATTTTCAAATGCAGCTCTCTGTATCAAACACAATTTCCCCCAAGAACACACAGGGAACATGCTACACTGGGACTGGAATCTCTCTCCAGATCCCAAACAAGACTCACTTTGGAGCACTATGTCCCAGTTCCAAGTAGCTGACACACCCACACCTGGGTATTTCAATTACACACACACACACACACACACACACACACACACACACACACACACACACACACACACACACACACACACACGCACACACACGCACACACATGCACACACACACACACTTCTGGGAAAGTCTGGTACAGCTATACTAGCTGTACCCATTCTGCCCAGACTATAAGGTAACCTCGCTGCCACCAGTCAACCAGTGTCAGGCTCTTACAAGGGTATTCAATTATACTGGGTAAATTCAATACTAACATAAATGGCAGTACCAGGCTTTTCAGAGTGGCCAAGGTGTCACTAAAATTAGCACATGTACTCTCAAGACATTAAAAGTATTCTCTAAAAGACCAGCCACAATGAAAGGTATAAAATATTTAATAATAAATAATAAAATAGAAAACATGAGAATACTAAATATCAAAGTACAATAAACATCAGAGTTTCAGTAACAGGAGAAATAAAAATAACACAGTTGAACAGATTCAAACAGATGCAGAAAAACTCTACTAAACTAATCTCACTGCATTTTCTGACTGTCTAAAGAATAACTGTTCCCTAGCTAACTTAATTAATACAGCAAGGCAAGATAGGATGCTTACTTCCACAAGGCAAGGTGATGAGTTTCCAACTAACTGAACTGACTTCAACTAAGTGACTCAACTGACTGTTATAGATTTTTATATCAGGTTCCAAAGAAAACAAAACAAGTTGCAGTGTGAGCTCCATCCTCTCAGTGCTGATTATAAAATGACATCATAGTTGATCACCTGACTCTGATACAATACACATGCAAAGCTTTTCTAAGATGTGTTGCAGTATTAGAAAATTATAGAACAATTTCAAAAACTTAAACTCTTCCCTTGCAGAATTGTTTGTTTAAACATAAACATTTAATCAGTTATAATAACACTGTCGATACATTTTTAACACAAACATCTGTACAAGTCAATGTGACAGTGAAATGGCACAAAATTATTTATAAAACTCCAGCTGGCTATGCTGGCATATGTTACACATGCACTGCCCTATTCTTCCTGGCATAGATGGCAATATCTCACATCATCACACCTATCATGTAATCACTGTTTTCTCCCACTCATGGTGATCTGTCATCTAAGACCCTCTATTTCTGACCCCAAGTTTTCCAGGTTACTATATTTTATACCTATTCTACTGTCGTAATCTACAAGATTCTGGTATATTGTACTGTATATGTTATAGTGAAAACACTGTAGTACTGTTTTTTTTTCTTCCACTAGGAAATGTAACCATCAGTTTAACTTATCCATAAACTTAAAAAATATAAATCTTCAACTTACAAAAATGTAGAAGTTCTGAATTAGACTACACAGCCTTTTACACCCCTTCTGCTTAAAAAGTCACCAAAATAACTCATGGCTTTGCCATGCTCATCTCCCTAGAGAAAAATCAATTGTTAACACAACAGTCAGTACTCATTACTGTCATCTATCTGCAGCATTGCCAAACACTGGTGTAAGTGAGATTGCCTGAGGGCCTCTATCTAGATATCAGACTCAACAAAAAACTAATATGCTGTATTGTCCTAGACTAAACCCTCCACCTTGGTACTATCAGTATTCAATGTAGCTTTACTCCCTTTTACAAATGCACCTTTTAAAAACATACTATCTTTCTCAATCCATAACGCAATACATTCTCTACCTAACTCATGACCATAAACACACTCCTCAACTGATATTCTATGAGAATGAGATTGTATCATGCTACTATTCATCTTGTTTTGTTTCTATGCAAATTAATTATTTTAAACCATGTAAGTCTCATTGTAAATAAGTGAATATCATATTACTGTACATTTGTCTCTCACCTCTTCCAAAATGTCATTATTCAATTTAAAAATGCTACCTAAAGCTATTTGCATGTTTTGTGTATAAATTGCTACTGAATGGTACAAGTATGAACTGAATATTTCCCACTGTGTATAAAAATTATTACTAAATGCTATATATGTGTACTGAATATTTCCTCCCTGCCTCTCTGATAAGGGATATTATACTCACTTTCTCAATTAACAAAAGCAAATAAATGAATAAATATATAAAAGTTAAGATGATTAGTTTGCCAAAATAAATAAGTGCATATTAAAATGATCTGATAAGAGAAGCTGGGTCCAGATGTGTAGAACCCAAACACTTCAACCTAAAGTTCTCAAGGAAAATGGCACCAAGCCTACAATTCACAAACACTACCAACCCCTTCTTGTGCAAGCGTTCAAACCCCTGCTCCCAAGTGCAGTATGATCACAAGTAATAACCCACAGAACATTATGATTACAGGTGCCAGCTCATTCATGATTCTTCTTCTTCTTTCGGCTTTTTCCCGGTTAGGGGTCGCCACAGCGGATCACCTTGTCCGCACATTGAATGGCAGTGGAGTTTTACGGTGTCGAGTTGCCAGCCCGGCGCCCAACCTTCCACAGAAGGCACACACACACACACCTAGGGCCAATTTAGAGTGTCCAATCCACCTGCAGCATGTCTTTGGGATGTGGGAGGAAACCGGAGCACCCGGAAGAAACCCACGCGACCACAGGGAGGACATGCAGACTCCGCACAGAAGGCACCCCAGCCGAGGATCGAACCGGAGAACCTCTTGCTGTGAGGCAGCAATGCTAACCACTGCACCACCGTGGCCGCCCAGGTGCCAGCTCATTCATGATATACTCTATAATCTAATTGTGACCAGCTCAGTGATAACCCATGCTACATTCTAATTACAGACAGCAGCTCAATGATGACCCGTGCTACATTCTAATTACAGACAGCAGCTCAATGGTGACCCATGCTACATTCTAATTACAGATAGCAGCTCAATGGTGACAAGTGCTACATTCTAATTACAGAGAGCAGCTCACTGATGACCCTTGCTACATTCTAATTACAGACAGCAGCTCAATGGTGACCTGTGCTACATTCTAATTACAGATGGCAGCTCAATGGTGACCTGTGCTACAATCTAATTACAGATAGTAGCTCAATGGTGACCCATGCTACATTCTAATTACAGATAGTAGCTCACTGATGACCAGTGCTACATTCTCATTACAGATAGCAGTTCAGCGATGACCCATGCTACATTCTAATCACTGAAAGCAGCTCAGTGATGACCTGTGCTACATTCTAATCACAGACAGCAGCTCAGCGATGACCCGTGCTACATTCAAATCACAGACAGCAGCTCAGCGATGACCCGTGCTACATTCTAATTACAGACGGCAGCTAAGCAATGACCTTTGCTACATTCTAATTGCAGACAGCAGCTCATTGATGACCAGTGCTACATTCTAATTACAGATAGCAGCTCACTGATGACCCGTGCTACATTCTAATTGCAGACAGCAGCTTATTGATGACCAATGCTACATTCTAATTACAGACAGCAGCTCATTGATGACCAGTGCTACATTCTAATTACAGATAGCAGCTCACTGATGACTCGTGCTGCATTCTAATTACAGACAACAGCTCAGTGATGACCCGTGCTGCATTCTAATTACAGACAGCAGCTCATTGATGACCAATGCTACATTCTAATTACAGACAGCAGCTCATTGATGACCTGTGCTACATTCTAATTACAGATAGCAGCTCACTGATGACCCATGCTACATTCTAATTACAGACATCAGCTCATTGATGACCCATGCTATATTCTAATTACAGATAGCAGTTCACTGATGACCCGTGCTACATTCTAATTACAGATAGCAGCTCACTGATGACCCGTGCTACATTCTAATTACAGACAGCAGCTCATTGATGACCCGTGCTACATTCTAATTACAGATAGAAGCTCATTGATGACCAATGCTACATTCTAATTACAGATAGCAGCTCACTGATGACCAATGCTACATTCTAATTGCAGACAGCAGCTCATTGATGACCAATGCTACATTCTAATTACAGATAGCAGCTCACTGATGACCTGTGCTACATTCTAATTACAGACAGCAGCTCATTGATGACCAATGCTACATTCTAATTACAGACAACAGCTCACTGATGACCCGTGCTACATTCTAACTACAGACAGCAGCTCATTGATGACCCATGCTACATTCTAATTGCAGACAGCAGCTCATTGATGACCTGTGCTACATTCTAATTACAGATAGCAGCTCACTGATGACCCATGCTACATTCTAATTACAGACAGCAGCTCATTGATGACCAATGCTACATTCTAATTACAGACAGCAGCTCATTGATGGCCCGTGCTACATTCTAATTACAGATAGCAGCTCACTGATGACCCATGCTACATTCTAATTACAGACAGCAGCTCATTGATGACCTGTGCTACATTCTAATTACAGATAGCAGCTCACTGATGACCCGTGCTACATTCTAATTACAGATAGCAGCTCACTGATGACCCGTGCTACATTCTAATTGCAGACAGCAGCTCATTGATGGCCCGTGCTACATTCTAATTACAGATAGCAGCTCACTGATGACCCATGCTACATTCTAATTACAGACAGCAGCTCATTGATGACCTGTGCTACATTCTAATTACAGATAGCAGCTCATTGATGACCTGTGCTACATTCTAATTACAGATAGCAGCTCACTGATGACCCGTGCTACATTCTAATTACAGACAGCAGCTCATTGATGACCTGTGCTACATTCTAATTACAGACAGCAGCAACCTGATGACCCGTGCTACATTCTAATTACAGACAGCAGCTCATTGATGACCTGTGCTACATTCTAATTATAGACAGCAGGTCATTGATGACTTGTGCTACATTCCAATTACAGATAGCAGCTCATTGATGACCCGTGCTGCATTCTAATTAAAGATAGCAGCTCACTGATGACCTGTGCTACATTCTAATTACAGACAACAGCTCACTGATGACACGTGCTACATTCTAATTACAGATAGCAGCTCATTGATGACCTGTGCTACATTCTAATTACAGATAGCAGCTCATTGATGACCTGTGCTACATTCTAATTGCAGACAGCAGCTCACTGATGACCCGTGCTACATTCTAATTACAGATAGCAGCTCACTGATGACCCGTGCTACATTCTAATTACAGATAGCAGCTCACTGATGACCCGTGCTACATTCTAATTACAGATAGCAGCTCACTGATGACCCGTGCTACATTCTAATTACAGACAGCAGCTCATTGATGACCCGTGCTACATTCTAATTACAGATAGAAGCTCATTGATGACCAATGCTACATTCTAATTACAGATAGCAGCTCACTGATGACCCGTGCTACATTCTAATTACAGACAACAGCTCACTGATGACCTGTGCTACATTCTAATTACAGACAGCAGCTCACTGATGACCCGTGCAACATTCTAATTACAGACAACAGCTCACTGATGACCCGTGCTACATTCTAATTGCAAACAGCAGCTCATTGATGACCAATGCTACATTCTAATTGCAGATAGCAGCTCACTGATGACCCGTGCTACATTCTAATTGCAAACAGCAGCTCATTGATGACCAATGCTACATTCTAATTGCAGACAGCAGCTCATTGTTGACCAATGCTACATTCTAATTACAGATAGCAGCTCACTGATGACCCATGCTACATTCTAATTACAGATAGCAGCTCACTGATGACCCATGCTACATTCTAATTACAGATAGCAGCTCACTGATGACCCATGCTACATTCTAATTACAGACAGCAGCTCACTGATGACCCATGCTGCATTCTAATTACAGACAGCAGCTCATTGATGACCAATGCTACATTCTAATTACAGACAACAGCTCACTGATGACCCGTGCTACATTCTAACTGCAAACAGCAGCTCATTGATGACCAATGCTACATTCTAATTGCAGACAGCAGCTCATTGTTGACCAATGCTACATTCTAATTACAGATAGCAGCTCACTGATGACCCATGCTACATTCTAATTACAGATAGCAGCTCACTGATGACCCATGCTACATTCTAATTACAGATAGCAGCTCACTGATGACCCATGCTACATTCTAATTACAGACAGCAGCTCACTGATGACCCATGCTACATTCTAATTACAGACAGCAGCTCACTGATGACCCATGCTACATTCTAATTACAGATAGCAGCTCACTGATGACCCATGCTGCATTCTAATTACAGACAGCAGCTCATTGATGACCAATGCTACATTCTAATTACAGATAGAAGCTCATTGATGACCAATGCTACATTCTAATTACAGATAGCAGCTCACTGATGACCCGTGCTGCATTCTAATTACAGACAGCAGCTCATTGATGACCAATGCTACATTCTAATTACAGACAGCAGCTCATTGATGACCTGTGCTACATTCTAATTACAGATAGCAGCTCATTGATGACCTGTGCTACATTCTAATTACAGATAGCAGCTCACTGATGACCCGTGCTACATTCTAATTACAGATAGCAGCTCACTGATGACCCGTGCTACATTCTAATTACAGACAGCAGCTCATTGATGACCCGTGCTGCATTCTAATTACAGACAACAGCTCATTGATGACCAATGCTACATTCTAATTACAGATAGAAGCTCATTGATGACCAATGCTACATTCTAATTACAGATAGCAGCTCACTGATGACCTGTGCTACATTCTAATTACAGACAGCAGCTCATTGATGACCAATGCTACATTCTAATTACAGACAACAGCTCACTGATGACCCGTGCTACATTCTAATTACAGATAGCAGCTCACTGATGACCCGTGCTACATTCTAATTACAGATAGCAGCTCACTGATGACCCGTGCTACATTCTAATTACAGATAGCAGCTCACTGATGACCCGTGCTACATTCTAATTACAGATAGAAGCTCATTGATGACCAATGCTACATTCTAATTACAGATAGCAGCTCACTGATGACCCGTGCTACATTCTAATTACAGACAACAGCTCACTGATGACCTGTGCTACATTCTAATTACAGATAGCAGCTCACTGATGACCCGTGCTACATTCTAATTACAGACAACAGCTCACTGATGACCCGTGCTACATTCTAATTGCAAACAGCAGCTCATTGATGACCAATGCTACATTCTAATTGCAGATAGCAGCTCACTGATGACCCGTGCTACATTCTAATTGCAAACAGCAGCTCATTGATGACCAATGCTACATTCTAATTGCAGATAGAAGCTCATTGATGACCAATGCTACATTCTAATTACAGATAGCAGCTCACTGATGACCCGTGCTACATTCTAATTACAGACAACAGCTCACTGATGACCTGTGCTACATTCTAATTACAGATAGCAGCTCACTGATGACCCGTGCTACATTCTAATTACAGATAGAAGCTCATTGATGACCAATGCTACATTCTAATTACAGATAGCAGCTCACTGATGACCCGTGCTACATTCTAATTACAGACAACAGCTCACTGATGACCTGTGCTACATTCTAATTACAGATAGCAGCTCACTGATGACCCGTGCTGCATTCTAATTACAGATAGAAGCTCATTGATGACCAATGCTACATTCTAATTACAGATAGCAGCTCACTGATGACCCGTGCTACATTCTAATTACAGACAACAGCTCACTGATGACCTGTGCTACATTCTAATTACAGATAGCAGCTCATTGATGACCCGTGCTACATTCTAATTACAGATAGAAGCTCATTGATGACCAATGCTACATTCTAATTACAGATAGCAGCTCACTGATGACCCGTGCTACATTCTAATTACAGACAACAGCTCACTGATGACCTGTGCTACATTCTAATTACAGATAGCAGCTCACTGATGACCCGTGCTACATTCTAATTATAGACAACAGCTCACTGATGACCCGTGCTACATTCTAATTGCAAACAGCAGCTCATTGATGACCAATGCTACATTCTAATTGCAGATAGCAGCTCACTGATGACCCGTGCTACATTCTAATTGCAAACAGCAGCTCATTGATGACCAATGCTACATTCTAATTGCAGACAGCAGCTCATTGTTGACCAATGCTACATTCTAATTACAGATAGCAGCTCACTGATGACCCATGCTACATTCTAATTACAGATAGCAGCTCACTGATGACCCATGCTACATTCTAATTACAGATAGCAGCTCACTGATGACCCATGCTACATTCTAATTACAGACAGCAGCTCACTGATGACCCATGCTGCATTCTAATTACAGACAGCAGCTCATTGATGACCAATGCTACATTCTAATTACAGACAACAGCTCACTGATGACCCGTGCTACATTCTAATTGCAAACAGCAGCTCATTGATGACCAATGCTACATTCTAATTGCAGACAGCAGCTCATTGTTGACCAATGCTACATTCTAATTACAGATAGCAGCTCACTGATGACCCATGCTACATTCTAATTACAGATAGCAGCTCACTGATGACCCATGCTACATTCTAATTGCAGACAGCAGCTCATTGTTGACCAATGCTACATTCTAATTACAGATAGCAGCTCACTGATGACCCATGCTACATTCTAATTACAGATAGCAGCTCACTGATGACCCATGCTACATTCTAATTACAGATAGCATCTCACTGATGACCCATGCTACATTCTAATTACAGACAGCAGCTCACTGATGACCCATGCTACATTCTAATTACAGACAGCAGCTCACTGATGACCCATGCTACATTCTAATTACAGATAGCAGCTCACTGATGACCCATGCTGCATTCTAATTACAGACAGCAGCTCATT
Source organism: Protopterus annectens (assembly GCF_019279795.1). Taxonomy (NCBI): domain Eukaryota; kingdom Metazoa; phylum Chordata; order Ceratodontiformes; family Protopteridae; genus Protopterus; species Protopterus annectens. The sequence goes on from NC_056733.1 coordinate 172,151,986, forward strand.
GATGACCAATGCTGCATTCTAATTACAGATAGCAGCTCACTGATGACCCATGCTACATTCTAATTACAGACAGCAGCTCATTGATGACCTGTGCTACATTCTAATTACAGACATCAGCTCACTGATGACCCGTGCTACATTCTAATTACAGATAGCAGCTCATTGATGACCCGTGTTACATTCTAATTACAGATAGAAGCTCATTGATGACCCGTGCTGCATTCTAATTACAGACAACAGCTCATTGATAACCAATGCTACATTCTAATTACAGACAGCAGCTCAGCGATGACCCGTGCTATATTTTAATTACAGACAGCAGCTCACTGATGACCCGTTCTACATTCTAATTACAGACAGCAGCTCATTGATGACCTGGGCTACATTCTAATTACAGACAACTGCTCATTGATGACCAATGCTACATTCTAATTACAGACAGCAGCTCATGGATGACCTGTGCTCATTTTAATTACAAATAGCAGCTCACTGATGACCCGTGCTATATTTTAATTACAGACAGCAGCTCACTGATGACCCGTTCTACATTCTAATTACAGACAACAGCTCATTGATGACCTGGGCTACATTCTAATTACAGACAACAGCTCACTGATGACCCGTGCTACATTCTAATTACAGACAGCAGCTCACTGATGACCCGTTCTACATTCTAATTACAGACAGCAGCTCATTGATGACCTGTGCTACATTCTAATTACAGATAGCAGCTCACTGATGACCTGTGCTACATTCTAATTACAGACAGCAGCTCACTGATGACCCGTTCTACATTCTAATTACAGACAGCAGCTCATTGATGACCTGTGCTACATTCTAATTACAGACAACAGCTCACTGATGACCCGTGCTACATTCTAATTACAGACAGCAGCTCATTGATGACCAATGCTACATTCTAATTACAGACAGCAGCTCATTGATGACCTGTGCTACATTTTAATTACAGACAGCAGCTCATTGATGACCTGTGCTACATTCTAATTACAGGCAGCAGCTCAGTGATGACCCGTGCTACATTCTAATTGCAGACAGCAGCTCAGTGATGACCCGTGCTATATTTTAATTACAGACAGCAGCTCATAGATGACCTGTGCTACATTCTAATTACAGACCGCAGCTCATTGATGACCCGTGCTACATTCTAATTGCAGACAGTAGTTCAGTGATGACTGTGGTTTAATCTAATTATAGCCAATGGCTCATGGATGACCCAGTCTAATCAAAAGCAGTGGCTTAATGATGAACTATGCTGTTGTTAGAATGTGTGACCTATAGTGCTGCAAGTGCATAGTGGTGACAGATAATGAAACAGACTGAAGTGTAGCCTGCTACCTAATAATCTGTTCCCTGCTGTGGTTATAGCTAATGATCCACACTATACTGCAATAACACAAATTATTCACTGCACTGGGATCTGCCCTAATGAGGTCTGACTGGAAAGATGAAATTTGCAAGAAAAGGAGAATAGTATTGCTGGGACTGAATTCATCTCAAGTCATGGTGAGTTCCTTTATGGGTTAGACTCTAGTTTTACAAAATCTCACCAAGATGACTTTGATATAGAGACTGTATGTTATATATCACAGAGAAAAGATAAAAATAAAAAGAAGACTGGCAGCACAGATCGCAGGATAAAAAAGTACCACTCCCGGTGTACATACTAGTGCTAGGACTAGAACAAAAGGCACTTTAGAATCCTCAGAACATGAAAACATTCCTACCACAGGATTAGACCAGGATTATGGGTGGTTGCTCCCCCTCCCCCACCCTCTGTAGCAGAAGGAAGTAGTCTACAAAAACACAAAAAAACTGACAGGCCAATAAAGAGGCACAGAGATGACAAAGTGACCTGTTGAGGATAAGGAAGAAATGATGTATTGCTACTATTATGCAGGAAACCCAGAATTTCCAGAAAGAAAATATTGGATTAAGTGAAAAATTAGAAGAAAGAAAAATAATTGCGAATAAAAATCTATCAAAAGCTACAAATAACATTTTATATTTCTTAATACAACAAATCAGTGAAAAAGATTATATAGATGAAGAAACTTAGTGCTGTCTTGAACATGAAGCAATGGAGGAAGTTTGAAAATATAAAGAAAACAACCTGAGATCATTGAAAGGTATAAAAAAGAAACATGGGCATGCAAAGAAAAGGAGAATTAATATGGCATGATGTTTGTGTAAAAGTCAAGCTAATCGATAAAGAACAGTTTCAACAATATTTGAAGAGAAAAAAAGACAAGGGCACTCGGATACTTGAAAATTCACAATACAAAATATATGATCACAAAGGAGAATGCAGAAAACAAGATCAGTAAGGTAGAAGTTAAACAAATAGAAATTGAACAGATGGATTATCTGTGAAGGGTTTAGTGTGGAAACTGCAACATGGGCAGTTTCACAAACATGATGGACCAGAGGTCCCCAGCTGAAGGAACAGGGGTGCCAGGGGGCAGGATGCATCTAAAGAACAGATGCCAAAGAAAAATGTTTTGGAGCCTGCTAAAGAAGAACTGCATGAAAGTTTATAGGTTCATAGGTTCATAGGTAGGTACTAGGCTATCTGCCGGAGGGCATTTATAAGCCTAGCCAGAGTGTGTCAGCTTTCACCGCCCCATTGATTAATTAATTGAGCCTCTGTCAAAAAGAGCCAATGAAGTGATCCCAGGGGTGTATTTTTTGTTATCCATCCACTCATCAAGGTTTCTCTTGAAGAGTGTTAGTGAGGGGTTCCGCCTAATGCAGTTAGGAATTTTGTTCCAAAGCATGAGGAATCTCTGTGACAGGAATCTATCCCTCCAGCATGTTCTGTTTATTGTTGTGGCAAGGTTTAGCTCACTAGAGCGAGTGGCTCGCAGTGACTTGGATTTCATTAGGTGGAGCATGTCCATCAATTCTGAGTTGGGCATGGCTTTTTTAAGTCAGGCAGAGATCACCTCTGAGTAAGCGATATGCCACTGAGTAAAGCTGGAGTTTTTCCAGTCGGGCTGCATAGGACATATGTTTGAGGCCAGTAATCCTCTTGGTGAGGTACTTTTGTGGTCTTTCCAGCTGTTGGAAGTGTCTTGTGAGGTACATCCCAAATGGGGCATTGTACTCTATGATGGGTCTGATGAGTGACGAGTAGAGGGGCACTATAACCTCTTTATTTCTAGATGCAAACCCTTTAGTAATTAGATGGGCTACATAGAAGGATTTGCTAACTACTTTGGCAATATGATTGTCAAAAGAGAGATTACTATCTACCTGGGTCCCCAGATCTCTTATTACCTCTTCTGTATTAAGGGGGCTGCCACCTATGTGGTAATTCATGGGTGTTTTTTTTCCCAAATGGGATGACTATGCATTTTTTGGCATTTAGCTTGAGACCATGATTTAGACACCAGGTGTCCATCTCAGTAAGACCCTTTTGGAGAATGTCCGTGTCAGCCAGAGAGTCAGTTATGGCTCCCAGTTTGCAGTCATCAGCGAACTTGGTTAGCCACAGTCCTCCTGTGTTTGCCTGTACTTCTGAGAAGTATATGCTGAACAATAGGGGTCCCAAGACCGAACCTTGTGGGACACCACTTGTGACTGGTTTAGAGTCGGACCTGGAGCCTGCTATTCTTACCATGTGAGTTTTGTCTGTAAGCCATTTGGCAACCCATCTCATGATGTAGGGGTTTATGTTCAGGCTGGTGGGTTTTTCTATAGTTCCCCGAGTGGGGATTGATGTCAAAAGCCTTGGCGAGGTCAAGGTGGGCTGTGTGAACTACCGTCCCCTTATCTATGGCCTTAGTGACTGTCTCAAAGAAGTCAACCAGGTTTAGTAGGCATGATCTGCTCTTAACAAAGCCGAACTGGGTCGGGTCAAGTATTTGGAGGTTCGCAATGTCTTTGTTAATGAGTTCCATGATGACGCGCTCCATAGCCTTGCAGACCAGGCTAGTCAGGCTTATGGGGTGATAGTTACCAGGGTCAGTTGTGGCCCCTCCTTTGTGGAGCAGAATAACCATTGCTGTGCACCATTCTATGGGCACATAGCATGTGGAGAGGCTGAGGGTGAACAGTGTGTTTAGGTGGGGGGTTAGTTCGTGCAAGACACAGCCTGGGATACCATCTGGCCCCACTGATGCTGTGCTTTTGGCTTTTGAAAGGGCTGTTTTCACTTGTGCATCTGTGATTTCCCAGACACTACACTTTTCCGGTATTGTTGTAGGCCCTTTTGGGGGTGAGAGTGGGATGAAGGTTGCACTGAATCTATTTGCCAGGATGTTGGCAATATCAGTGGGTTCAGTATATTTTGTGCTATTTTGCCCTAGCTCAGATCATATCTGCAAGTTGCCACTTAGATTCTTGACATAGTTAAAGAAGGCTTCATGGTTATCTTTCAAATCCTTGGCTATTTTTCTTTCGAAGTTAGCTTTGGAGGATTTTATGAGGGTCCTTAGATTCTTACTGATACTGATTAGGGATGTCTTTCCTTCTTGGGATTTGCTTTTTTTCTGAACTAGTTTCCTCCTTCTGTTGTATAGCCTGTTTATGGCAGGGGTCCACCAGATTGGTTTCCTTCTCTTAGGGGAGTGAGTCTTGGTTTTGCTAGGGATGGCATAATCCATGCATCCTTGTAGGTGCTCATAGAGTGCATTTGTAAAGGTTCCTGCACCTTGGACACTGTTATCCTTTAGCTTGGGGGCTGAGAAACTTACCACCTCTGTGTTAAGTAAGGTGAAGTTTGCTATAGAAAAGTTTTTCACTGTGGTTTCCTTGGCTGAAGGTGGTGGTGTGGTGTGGACATCTAGAGTGATTAGTTTATGGTCTGATCTAACTAGTGACGGGTTGACCTCCGGTGTGGAACACCTGTCGCCCATGTTGGTGATGACCAGGTCCAATATGTTTTCACCTCTGGTAGTGGAGTTTATCAGCTGATCCAGGACATTTGAGATAATAAATTCCAGGAAGCGCTGGACCTGGGAGTTTGTACTTAAGTAGTTTTCCCAATTAATGGTAGGGTAATTGAAATCGCCCAATATCAGGGTGTTCGGTAGGACCTTCATGTTTTCCATTGTCTCCAGAAAGGTGGAGTGGTGATCCTGGGTCATGGAGGGTGATCTGTAGCAGGCCGCAATTTGCATGCAGATTTGCCTGATGTTAGTTGCACATGGATGATCTCAGAGGTATCATGCTGCACCACTAACCTGGAGGTGTAGGTATCCTTGATGAATATGGATACACCCCCTCCTTTTGTATTTTGGTCCATGTTCTGTGGCTGAAATGTGTGGTATGAGTTGTAGCCTGGTAGTGCTGGGGTGCTCAGAGGCCCCAGTGTGATTAACATTGAATTGGGTGTCACACTACCTTGTGGAAGTTGCAATTTTTGTTCCTTAATTAATATTTCCAGTATCTTTTCTCATCCTGATTTATGTAGAGAGTTCATTTCTCATGCCCATGCCAACTGTATGACCTCTAATGTGATCTATTTAGCAGAGTGTGCAGTTTGTAATTCATTTTATGTAGACAAGACTAATAGGGTCCCACGTGACAGGATAAGAGAACATATGTATCACATTAAGAAGAAATCGGAACATAATGCACTCTCTAAGCACAAAAAACAGGTTGGTAAAACACATACATTTAATTTTAGGGTGGTAGAGATTATTACCCCTGGTGTTAGGGAGGGTGACATTATTACTCATACAGAATATAAGGAAACACAGTGGATCATCATGCTTAGGGCAGATAGGGGCAGTGGTTTAAATGAGAGAGCGTCCATTAAGCCACTGCTCAAGAAAAGAAGACTTCAGAAATGAAAGTTTTACATCATACCATGCCTCATTATAGTATATCATTTTATTTTATGTTTTCATTATATTGCTTTATTATTGTATTTATTTTATATAGTGTAGGAAGTGTTTTTATGCTTCTTTTATTATCAACAAATATTTATTGTGATGCTTTTTTGCAGTTTCCTTTTAAATACGTAATTACTTTTTTTTAATTGATGTATCTCTGCAATTGTTTGTTGGAAATTTAAATGCTTATAAATGGAGTATTTTTTCTGGCTTTAGTAAGGTCTGATGAAGCTTGATTGCGAAAGCGCTTACTGTTTGTTCTTTACAATAAATATATATATATATTTTTCATACGTGAAGGATTCAGAGATTTTGTTTTTTTCCTGCCTGGTCACTCCGCTGTGATACTGTTATTTTATTTTAATAAATTATATATATATATATATATATATATATATATATATATATATATATTTGTACACACATATATATATGTGTGTGTGTGTGTGTGTGTGTGTGTGTGTGTGTGTGTATATGTATATATATATATATATATATATATATATATATATATATATATATGAAGAATGAACGTCGTAACAATAAAGCATACACAAGGGATGTGAAGGGAATCAAGAGCAAATATGGTATTATATAGTGCTGTCAGTGTATGTCATAAAAAGCTGTCCAGGAGTAGCACACCACAGGCAGGGTTTTACCAGTGGGAATAACATTGTTGAATTGCTAAGTTTACTTTACACACATACAGAAAGTAGTCCATGCTGGGAATACCAAAAATTGTAAAGCGCAAATGGCCGTAATCTATAACTCAGGAAAGGAAGGTATGTGTAAATATTACATGGCTGGAGAGCCTGTGAATACACGAGGCGGGACAACATATGTGTAGGGCCCCAAATGCTCTGGAGAGGGCAATGTGTAAAGGTGTGTCATGGCTGCGATAACAAGTGGATAATGGAAGTTACGCATGTAAGTTCAACACGGGTGGGGTGGAGGAACTATGGATATGAAATTATGGATCCAGGCGTGCCAGGGTTGGATGGCCTGGTTCTAATTGGACAACCCCCCCCCCCCGTGGAGGTCAGTGAGTTCATAATAGGTATATATGCATATACACATGCAGACAACAATATGTAGAAGTACATTCTTTGTAACACACGCATTCCATTTGTAGACATAAATAATAGGAATGTACACATAGAAACATCGACAGTAGATGGAATAATAGGCTTTGCAAAAGAGGGATGGATGAAACTGCTAGAATGCAGAGGCGTGTACAGTGTCCAAAGTCTGTGCTGTGCTGATGATAATCCAATGTGAGGGCTTCCCCACACATGGAATCCTTCCTGTGATCTGCCCAGTACGGCAACGACAAGTACTTAACCGGTCTAATTGTAAAAGAAATACGCTGAATACGTACATAACTAGGCTCCCATGTTGAACGTGTGCGATACCGCATAGTCATACATATTAATGAATTGTAGTGTCATGTTAACGGGAGTAAAGATGTAATAAAGTATAGAGTCTAATCCTGCTATAAACACTTGTGTGTCCCATGTGGGTAAGCCCAATAATAGCAAAATTTCCTTGGTCGCTCACATCAACAATGTTCGTGGACTAAATGTATGGGAGGTCGGAAAATGCATGGAGTGAGTAAACCGATGGGATGGCTCTAAAGGAGTAGGGTGTGGCCAGTGTGTAGTGGTGTCGATACACCGCGAATCCAACAGGAGAATGGATGACAGCAGTGTTAGGGATGCATTGGGGTGTGTTTGGGGCACCAGGAGCCATGGGTATATGGGTATATATGCATATGGAGCGGCACAGCAATAGTGCATTCGTTAGAGCAACCCCCCTAACGAACAGACATTCTCGTACCGAATCACACCGTATCACATTCCAATTACCATCCTTAATCTGTACATGAACATATTGCAACATCTGTCCACTGTATAACGTGCTAAATACCGATTACAAGATAACTGGAGTGAAGTGTCGGTGTCATAATGAATAAGGCACTAGTATGCTGGTGAAGCATGTATAAACACCGTTACGCATGTGTAAGTGCATATGCGTGGGGAATGTATTGGTTTACAGACACACAGATACATATATATATATATATATATATATATATATATATATATATATACATACATACATATATGTATAGACATATATTTAGATATTTATATATATATATATATATATATATATATATATATATATATATATATATATATATATATATATATATATATATATATATATATATATATATATATATATATATATATATATATATATAGTTGCAGACATACATATATATATATATATATATATATATATATATATATATATATATATATATATATATATATACACATATATGTACATATATAAATACATAAATACATATATTTATATATGTGTGTGTGTGTGTGTGTAGATATATAGAGATATACAGCTATGATAGGAAAAAGCACACAGGAATGACATATGTTCACAGGTTATGGCAATGGAAGTGAGGAGCCCAGGCAAGACACATGACACACGCAGCATGCCCTTCCACCCCCCCACCTACAGCCGGACACGGGAACTATACACGCAATCAATGTAAAGTGTCCACTGCTCCCCAGACCACACGCAGAATACACCCAGTGGGGGGACATAGTGCACCTGTGGATTCTAATCATGGAACACATACTAGAGCGTCCCTTGCGGGACACCCCAAAAATTGGCCAAATCATACGAATGCGATAGATTGTCCATTTTGTCCGTGGTGTATACAGACTCGGAATACAAGGGTGGGTAACCCTGATTACCCATGGGCCGAGACAATTGTATGAAATGGGTCCCGTGAAGTGGAGAGTGGACAGCGTGTAGTGGTGTGCCCAGAACCGACCAGGTCCCAGAGTAAGGATGGGTGCTGTCGAGGAGGCGAGGGTGGGGGAACTATGGGTAGCTACTTATGGGTCTAGGTGTGCAGGTGTTGGCTGATGTTGGCTAATATGGACAGCCCTAGGGATGCAAGCAAATGTGTTCATTGGGCAGAGGCGTCGCCCAACGAGCAGCCACACCCACTGCGAGACCCACTAAAGCAAAGTGTAATCTCTATGGCATGGAATGGAATAACCAGATGTAGACGTATATAAATAGAGCTATGTGTGTGTATATGTACCCATAGTGAGATAGAGATATGCTTCTTCCTCACCGTAGTACAAATGTATACAAACAGAGAAAGAATACAGATACATACCCACATATGAATCTATACATATGCAGACAACCATAGACCCATATGTCATTAGATTATATATATATATATATATATATATATATATATATATATATATATATATATGCACATATATGTATTTACAAATATATATATATATAGACAACAAGATATGAATATACATGTATGCATACATATGCAGATATATCTATATATATTAATGTAAAGATATATATACACACACACATATATACATATATACATATATATATATATATATATATATATATATATATATAGATATATGTTACAGTAAATATACACATGTATATACCTAAGATATGATGTAGCAGTTACGGGTAAAAAGAAGTTATGTACCTACCATAATGTTCCATGTTAGTTGTCTTCTTCTCGCCTTCTTTCTTGCTGGTTTACTTGGCCATCTTCAAAAGCTCGAGAGCTGTTTACTGGCTCAAGGCTACCCTATATCCCATGATGCCTGGCGCTAGCTGCCCAGATCTCATTTGAAAAAGCTATTCCAGACATAACTAAGGAAGAATTCTTCCCTAGTAGCCCTTTGGACCTAACTATGAAGCTATCTAAGCAGAAAGGACAACCAGAGAAAGTTCAGACAATGAAATCTGAATAAGGGAGCTCCTCTCGATCCACTAGGATAGGGGGATGGAGGGTGGGATGCAAGAAAGAAGGCGAGAAGAAGACAACTAACATGGAACGTTATGGTAGGTACATAACTTCTTTATGTTAAGTTGTCTATCTCGCCTTCATTCTTGCTGGTTGAGACAGTGTCCCAAGCACCTACTATCCTGGGTGGCTCATTGGAACAGACTCTTCAGAACAGTGGAACCAAAATCAGCCCTGTACCTGGAAGCAATGTCTAATTTGTAATGAAAAATGAAGGTATGTGGGTTAGCCCACATAGCAGCTGCACAGATCGATTCCATGGGTAAACTAGATTGGAAGGCCACCGAGGTAGCCAGTGCCCTAGTAGAGTGGCCTTTAGGTGTGGTAGATAATTTTTTGTTTCTCAGCTGGTAAATGAATGAAATAATGTGAGACAACCACCTAGATAATGTTACCTTTGAGACCGGAATGCCCTGTCTGCCCTCAGCATAGGAAATAAAGAGTTGGTCGGATTTCCTGATGTCCTTTGTCCTATGCAAATAAAAATGCAGCTGTCTGTGAACATTCAACTGGTGCAATTTATATTCTGCATTATTGGTGTGATTAGGAAAGAACACAGGAAGGTCTATGGACTGATTCAAATTATTTTGTGTACAGACCTTAGGAAGGAAGGAAGGATTGGTCCTTAGAGCGAACCTATCATTATGGAAAACTAAGAATGGGGGATGAGTACATAGAGCCTGAAGCTCCGAAACATGTCTGGCAGAAGTAGAGAGTCTTCCAGGATAAAAACTTGATGGAGAAAGATGCTGCAGGTTCAAAAGGTGGCAAGATTAGGGAAGCTAGCACCAAGTTTAGATCCCACGGAGGTGGCTGATCCCTCACTGGGGGCCTAAGCAGAGTGGTTCCTTTGAGGAAGGCTTTACACAGCTTATGAGACATGATGTTATTAGAAGACAACCAATGTGAAAATTCAAAATGGCAGCTAACTAAACCCTGATTGTAGCAGAAACAGAACCAGAATGGTAGAGTTCCACTAAAAATTCCAGAATCTCGTGGACAGGGGCGGAAAAAGGATCTATATTCTTAGCCTCTGCCCAGCAAGAAAAACGTTTCCACTTGCTAGCATAAGTTTTCCTAGTTGTGGATTTGTGCAATGAGATAATAATTTCCCGCACAGAGGAGGAAATATTAGGAAGCCTGGCTAAGTTTGGAAGTGGAGCAACCAAGCTGTGAGCTGGAGTGTTTGAAGGGATCGATGCAGTCTGCCCGATTGATGAATCAGTAGATCTGGTATAGGATCCAGAATCCAAGGCTGCTCGAGAAGATAATGATGCAGGAATGGGAACCATATCTGTCGAGGTCAGTAAGGGGCAATGAGGATCATTTTGCAACCCAATGCAGTTGCTCTCTGTATGAGTTTGGGTATTAGGGGAAATGGAGGAAAAGCGTAAAGAAGTCCCTGAGGCCAATTGTGGACTATAGCGTCTCTGGGAGAGTGGCCGGGAAGTAGAAGAAGGGAGAAGAAATTGCTGCAATTGCTGTTGAAAGGTGTTGCAAACAGGTCGCAGCAAGGGTGACCCCATTTGCAAAAGATCTGTTCCGCAATTACCTGATTCAGAGACCACTCGTGAGGCATGAGAATTGCTCTGCTGAGCCTGTCTGTGATGACGTTGGAACTCCCAGGGATGTGCGTTGCAATCAGAAAATGTTGGGAAGAGATCACCCACTGCCAGAGTCTGAGTGCTTCTCAACATAGAGGATAGGATCTGGTTCCACCCTGCTTGTTGATGTACCACACCACTGACATATTGTCCGTTTGGATTGCAATGGTCCTGGGAGGGAGAAAGTCCTGAAGGGCTTGCAATGCTAGAAGCACGGCTCTCATCTCCAAGACATTTATATGCAAATGGTACTCGTGAGGTTGCCAGGTGCCTTGGACTGTCCTGCCCTGATAATGCCCCCCCCCCACCCTATCAGGGAGGCATCCGTGGTCACTGTGGCGACTGGAGGGGATGGCACAAATGGTCTGCCTCAGGCCACTGATGGGGAGACCATTCACCAAGTGAGGTGCTTCTTGCATGCTTCTGTGATCATAATCTTGTGAGACATGGGAAGCTGTTGGAAGGACCACTGTGTGAATAGAAGCCACTGGAGTATTCTCATGTGAAAGCGGGCCAGGGGGACAAGAATTGCTGATGCCATGGAACCCAGTGTTCGGAGGACGAACCTGACTTGAATCGTTTTGCATGTTAATAAAATCTGTACTTGTTGCCGAATTAGTGATACCCTGTCTGGTGGAAGGTTCGCAAACATGTTCCTGGTATTTAGATTTGCGCCTATATAAGTGATATGCCGACAGGGCAACAACGCAGATTTTTCGAAATTTATTGTGATACCTAGCCTGGAGCAAGTTTTGATAGTGTAGTCCCTAGCTTGCAGGAGGTGATGCCTGGTGGAAGCAGTGAGGAGCCAGTCATCTAGATATAGAAACACCTGGAATCCCTGAAGTCTCAGCTGAGCCGTAACCACTGCCATGCATTTGGTGAACACCCTGGGGGCTGTGCTGAGACCAAAGGGCAGAGCTCTGAACTGATAATGACTGGCTCTCAGCTGGAAGTGAAGGAATCTTCTGGGGCGCCTGTGCATTTTGATGTGGTAGTACGCATCCTGAAGATCTATAGAGCACATCCCATTGTCCTGACCCAAGAAGGGTAGAATGGACTGTAGCGTGACCATCCGAAACTTTGTTCTTTGTACAGACCTGTTTAGTCTGCTGAGATCCAGAATGGGTCTCCAGTCCCCTGTATTTTTTGGTACCAAAAAGAACCTTGAGTAAGTTCCGGATCCAATCTGGTCTGCTGGGACTTCCTGGATGACCCTTTTGTGTAGCAGCTTTGAAATTTCTTTGGCTGCTTGGTCCCTTAGATTGGGTGGAACATCTGGAAGGGACTTGTTTGACGATAATGGGGGTTGAGCAAAGGGAATTCTGTAACCTTCGGATATTATTGGCTGTGCCCACTTGTCTTGAGTTAGATTTTGCCAGGCTTTGGGCTACAGCGAAAGTCTTCCCCCGACTGCCTCCAGAGCCGGGCAGCCGGGCAACCCTTCAGGGATGCTGAAAGGGCTTCTCAGAGAAGGAGTCTCTACTACTCTGGTTCTGTGGACCCCCCCCCCCCCTGCCATGAGGGCAGCATTTGCTATTGTTCCATCCTCTGCCCCTGGAAGGGAACTCACCACGTGTGTCAGGCAAGACTCCCTGGGATTTACAGAACCACATTTTTCCACTCTTCTGACACTTGGGGTATGGTCTGGAAGGAGTGGAAAAATGGAGTCCCATGGCAGAGAGAGTCTTGCCCTCCTGTTCACACCTGGTTAGTGTTTCCTTCATCTGAGGTCCAAAGAGAGAGGCGCCATCAAAGGGGGTATTAGTGAAAGATGCTCTGAAGGGTTCCGCAAAATTACATAGCCGCATCCATGCGTGCCTTCTAAGGGTGACGCCTGTGAATGCAGCTCTACTCGCACCATCATCTGCATAAGAAATGAGCCTCATGGAGGAGTTAACAACTGAATTCAGAGTTGCCAGCTGGGAGGCCACCTTAGCTTGAGCCCCCACAGCTGATGGATCTTGGAGGGTATCTCCAAGCTCTTTAAGGAGATATCTCTGAAGGCAGGTGAAATGGCACAAATAATTCAGAGACTTTATAGAGACGTTCGCTGAAGCAAACATTCACTTCCCATATCTGTCCATAGTCCTAGACTCCTTGTTAGGAGGATGGACAGATGACGAAGTTTCTGCCAACTCCTTCTTTGTGGCTGCTGCTACCACCATGGCATCAACAGTTACGCCCTTAGATAAAAACTGTTTGTCCTGAGGTGCAGTTATAAATTTAGCAGGTCTCCTGGGGGTTGGTTCCACTGTGTCTGGAGCTGACCATGCCTTCCGAGCCACCACAGACATAAGTGGGTCAAAAGGTGGAGGCACCCAGGAGGTGGAGGGTCAGGAACCAAACGCGTCCGGAAATACTGACTCATCCTCGGAAGGGGCTAGGGTATTCCAGTTCCCCGTCTGCTTAAGGATTTCAAGGATGTCTGAAAAGGAGACATCTTCAGAGGGGGATCTCAGGGACCCTTCCGAATCCTCTAAGTCGGTATCTGATGTGACAGACTCAGGGGAGCCAACGTGCTTCCTCTTACACTTTCTCTTACGAGGTGGCTCCTCTGAGTGATCAGGGGAGGCCTCAGAAGAGGAAGAAATACCCAAAGGGGTGCCCTAGAGCGCTGGTTCCCCACGTTTGGGGTCAGGAGGAGGGGCAGAGGCAGACGCAGGCACCATAGGGGGAGGAGCCGATGGGGTTGATCGTGGGACTGGCTCAGGAGCCAGTACACTCCTCATGACCTTGAAGGCGTCCCTGCCTGGATGCAGAGAAGACTCCGGTTCTGAAGAAATCGGAATCCCTCTCCGCACCGAGGGGGATGGCTCCAAAGTCGATGTAGGAGCCAAGATCACCTGCGCCGAAGCACCAAGAGGGAGAGTGGGGTCGGACAAGGGTCCGATGCCACTTGCCCCCTTGGAGCCGACGAGGGAGTCCCGGCACCCAGATCCCTCCAAGGATGGGACCAAGGATGGGATCGGAGCCAATGATGGAACCGAAGGAGATGGTATCGGAGCCAATGGTTCCACGACTCAAACCCCAACGAACTCTGGCTCTGAACTCAAGGGAGGAATCAGAGGAGGAATATTTGCAGAAGTGGATGGAGCCAACACCTGATGAGGGGGCTGGACAACATTTTTGCTAGGGCCTGCGATTTCAGCAACCTGCTGACCACTTTCTCCAAATCATGATCTGAAAGTCTGGAGGACCGAGAGGAGTGGGAGGACTTATGACTGCACTCCGATTGGAGCAGAGGTGACCATGGAGCCAAGCGTATCGACTCCAAGGAGGGAGACCTAGATCTTTTTTGACTCATGGATGGCTCCGAGGTTCATGTTGGAGCCGACCGTGAGGGAGGCACATTGGCTCCGGCCGGAGCCAAGGCGGATGGTGGTGCTTCACCCAACGACAGCTCAAAACTTGGAGCCGAAGACTTGGGTGGCTTGGAGGATTTCGCAGGCTGAGCCTTAGCTGGTGAATTCTATGGCTTAAGCAAACCCCGAAGGATTAACTTATTTTTGCGCTCCTGCAGGACCTTTGGGCTGAAAGCATGACAGACCGAACAAGAGTCCTGCAGGTGCACCCCCGCCCTGACAGTAGACACAAGAAGTGCGACCATCTGTCAGAAACATCTTCTGACAGCATGAGTCACACTTCTTGAATCTGGACACCTTAGTATCCTTGGACATGTTATCACACACACGCACCAAGGAAAAAACACAGACACACACACAAGCAAAAAAAAACAAGTTAGCAGGTACAACAAACTAAACTATACAGCTAACACACACTAAAAAAACTAAGTAACTCTACTACTACTGACACTCCTAAAAACTATCTATTTTATATATATATATATATATATATATATATATATATATATATATATATATATATATATTTTTTTTTTTTTTTACTAGAGAAAGACAAAAAAAGGTTAGCCTTTAACTTAAAAGGCTACCACTAAAGGAAGGGAGGGGAAGGGGTGGGGAAAACTTTCTAATTAAAACGAGTTTTCAAGAAAAACAAGAGGGATAAAAGCTATGTAGGGAATCTAGCTTGGGAAATATTACAACTAAGTAATTCGGTACACTAAACAGAAAAAGGTGTAGTAAAATTAGAAAAAAATACAATAAAGTATAAGAGCCTGAGCCAGTAAGACAACCTCGCAGTCTGAAGCGGCAAACGAGATCTGGATAGCTAGCGCCAGGCATCATGGGATATGGGGTAGCCTCGAGCCAGTAAACAGCTCTCGAACTTTTGAAGATGGCCGAGTCGGAGCTGAGGATCGGCTCCGAACCCAACCAGCAAGAATGAAGGTGAGATAGACAACTTAACTTCATATGTTCAGTCCAGGTATATGTTGTTGGGAGGTCCAGTAAACAAACGTGTATCCCCCACCTCCCTAGCTAGGCCAGTGAGACATACAGACACGCAATAAAGGTAAATACACCACTGCTTCCCAGACCACTGGCAGGAAACTACCAGTGGGAGAGATCTGCAAGGTCTACACCTGAAACATGGACATCAATGTCCCTTGTGGGACACCAAAAATTAGCGATTGGAGCCAGGCCCTGTAATGATGCAACCAGGCTGTAGATGTACATGGACCAGTAGGTTGTGCAAGCCTGATAACACATGGGTTGATACAACGTACGACATGTGTCCCAACACGGGGAGAGTGGGCAGTGTGTATGGGTGTGTTTATACCCCACCTGTGCCCACAGTAAGGATGAGTGCTGTAGAGGAGTGGCAGGTAGGGGAACTATGGGTATGCAATTATGGGCCTAGGCGTGCAGGTGTTGGCTGGCAGAGCCATATTAGGACTGCCCCGTGGATGTAAGTAATATTCCGATGTGGGCATAGCAGATGCCCATACCTCCCAAACCCTAAGAGCACATCCACTGGATAGTCCGTAAACCATTGGGGGAACACATAAGGACCATACCATTGAACTGTCCCCAATTACCAGGGACGTCCATGATTACAACTCAGAATCTAACTCTGTTTCATCTAAACCCTCCTAGAACTAGTGATATTAGGAGGAAAGGTGGTGGAATACACGTAATGAATAATGACAACATGTAAGAGTCATAAACAGCATGTACCTCAGACAATGTGTATGAATACATATGCTCTGGGTCTGTCAACGTGTCAGGTTAATAGCACCAAACTTCTAAATGTGCCCTGAGGTTGTTACACAGTGTCCCTGATTCAGTGTTCATTCTTCCCCATTCGTATAAAAGGTCTGATAGTGACAGAAAGCACATATTCTGCCGACTACCTTAGAAAGATGATAGAATAATAGGTTGGGGTTACCACCTGTCCACCTTTTCGAGGGACACTCCCCTTTGGCTAGTTGTGTCCTGTAAAATAATTGAAATTATGGCAAATGTCCTGAGATTTTAGGATAAAGATTTCCTATATTGTCTGTAGTAGTTGCATAAAACAATTATTTTGTATCTGAAACACCTAAATGTTATAAGAAACAGTATAAGCAACTATAATGCTACAAGAATAAGCTTTTATTTAGGCAAAACAGTGAAGTACTTTCCTTTGTACTGACTGTGGGTATGCTTTGCCCTGCAAACTCTGACGTCTCTACATAAAGGTCCCACCTTGGGCAACTGAAAAGGTGGCAACCCTATAATAGGTATATGGTAGCATGACTCGGCCGATGGATGTGTGTCCCAAAACCCAATTACTTATCTGTATTGAAGAGTCTCATTTCCAATGTATCAGTCAGACGGAAGCAGATTGTAAGAGGAACACACAAATAATATGATTAAATCACTGGACAGGCCGCCAATTCCATACAGTCGAACGGCATGCAGTTGCCTAATGGGCAGCCATTCCTGATACTGTAGGCATGTAATCCGATGTAACAGGCATCACAAGGTAATATTGTGGTCCTCGCTCCCACCCAGGGGTGCGAGTGTCAGATGCAAGCACTAATGTCAGTGCATTTGCAAGTGCGGGAGCGAGTGGGTGTAAGCCTGTTTGGCTACCAGTATGCGAGTATTGCACTGGTAAAGCAATGTAGAGGCTAACCGAGTGTAAGAAGCTGTAACCAGAGGTTAGCATTGCTTAACACCACACAAACCCACTCACAACTGCTTTAATGTGCCTTACTCCCTCCATATCCGATGGCTTTGTTCTGCCCTGCAACCAAATAAATGTCCTCTGCAAGGCTCGGAACCAGGACCCTGCACACACAGCTAATGTGATTTACCAATATGCTATGGCAGATATACAGACAATGGACAGTACCACAAACATATCATACAGGGCAGTCATTCAGCAGTATAGGAATGTATCCCATCATGTAGATGTATATGTGAGTGTTTATGTCCAGCATATAGGTACATACATATATAGAGCTATATCAGGAACATACCATGTGGCAACAAAGCATTACAAACGAATGAAATGGAAAACACCAGCAATGCCTGTATTATGTAGTGGTGTTGTTCTATGTAATCTCAAGACTCCCTCAGACAGACATGTGTCATTCATACACGCAAATGGTTGTACATTGGTCGTATACATCACTCTGTGCATGTAATGTACATTAACACAGCAGTACCTGTCCAATCATTATGTATGAACAGTACTCTTGCAAGGTGCTGTGTGCAACATCATCATCATATTAAAGGTAAATGGGGTAACCATAGAGGGACCGGTAGTGTTGTGTGCACAATGGGGTTGTCCTCATCACGTGCAACTGGACCATTTAGGAGTGATGTGCATACCGGGATCATGCACCTGTGGGACAGGGGTGAGGATAACAGGAGTATGTTGTGATGCATATTACAAGGGTTACATGTGTACAGTGGGCACTTGTGTGAAATGGACAGCTATGTATAGGGCAGATGTTGTCCTAGGAGCCAATTGGCCTTATGTTTCTGTAGGGTGAGGGTCGGATGTGGGTGAGGGAGTGTAGGTATGGCTGTGGAGGATAGGTAGGGTAGGATCACAGACAAGACAACATACAGGGTTGGTATATGACACATGTGGGGGGATACACCTCAGACGGGGATGGGTGTTCGGCATTCACAAGCCCATGGGAACAGTGGGAAGGAGGTCCCCAGCCATGGGCAGCTGCTGCTGCACCTAAACAGCTGCAAAGGAGGCAGTGCTGGGGGCTGTCCAGGAGGGGCAGCATCACCCTGTAAATGTGATACTCCGCCCTTGAGCTTGCGTATCTGACTTTGGAACCCCTTAGTGAGCCCCCAATGCAACACGTCTGGGACCGCATGACAGCAGACGTGTACCTGTCTGGTCCTGCTCCCAGAGGGGACATGCCTCATCCTCAGTGGTGGTACCACCGGAAGGTGGTGCAGAGCCAACATAGGTTGATGTCCAAGGCTGGGCCTCAGATGTGCTAGTGCCCAGTGCCATGGTCAGCTGAAGTGGGACAGGAGGTTCTGCCGGGACCTCCCAACCCATTCAGCCTATGGTGTTGCAGTTTAAACCCACATATGGCTTAGTGATAGACAACAGCATACAGGAGTACCTACAACAGTAGCATAGATATCACCATCAACCCAACACAACAGATGGTATACATTTTCAGAGGTAGTACAACACATGCATATATACTGCATGCCATCTGTACAGTGTATAGTAGACGTGTGACTGCAGCTATGAACATTTGTCATTTCTTGGCTTGTCACTGGGAACCCCAGACAGTATCTGTGATACCACTGTTTCATGTGACATATGTCCAGTCAGGGATGCGATGGCAGTAACACATCCCTATCATCATGTACTGTCTGCAATCCTCACACTATGCTCCTGCTGTGCACAGATGTGTGTTCAGTGTGTAACACAGGAAACAAATGGCTCCACACACTGATCAGTTCACAGATGGCCCTACAGATGGGGGTCCCTCACGAACAGAGTACTGTCATGTCTGTATTAAAACATGCAGAATAGCCATTACCACACACATGTTAAACAGGTAGTAGTCTCAATGCAGCATAGCTACACTTACATGCTGAAGTGGCACATCACCCTCCTGTCTTTAGGCTATTTCTCACTGTGTATGATATTTGAGGTGCATTCAGATATCATCTGTGATGCCTTTTCAGAACACCACATCCAGGTACCACTCACAGTGACTGTCATGGCCATATACCAACATGTTTTCCCTAGATAGTGTATTGTGTTTATCATGCGAATGGCTATGGGAACACCATCACAGCTGTTCCACATGCAATCAGCTAGAGGAGGACTGCAATAGGTGCAGAGGCCATCACCTGATCATGCCCATCACTTACAACACACATTCTACTGCTGAGCAGGTATACACTTTCACATCCACCAGAGACTGTGTGGGTGGGACAGGCAAAGTACACTAGAGAAGGGCTTGGAGACTTAACCCTAAGCATTGTCTGCCACACGCCTAACAGGACAGGGGTCAAACCCCTGACTGACTAGTCTTTACTATTACATGTGCATGACATTACTACATGTGCCACAAAGGTGACATGTTGCTGTGCTGTAAGAACATATATGTGTGTAGGTGAGTGACATCTGCAATAGAGATATATTAGACATACATTAGGTGTGGCACACATGGCTGTCCACATGAACGGATGCCGTTGTCACCACAACCACACTCTCTAATGGACTCACATTGACACTCTTTGCCGGGGCCACAAATACACAACCTAACTACTTAGTTTGCCACACTGCAGTAATGCACAGGACTACATGCACCACAGGGGATATCTGAAGGTTCTATGGGCTAGGGCATGTGAAAGTGTTTGACATCTGTTGGTATGCCGAGGGTTATACTGGGAGTGAATGTGGATGGAAGCATCATAACCCACATGCAGACACAAGGTGCCAGTACTGGCATGCATGTATGCATTGCTTCATAGGTGTGTAGTGGTTGGCTGTGCAAGATGGCTGTACAAGGCTGGGTGAGGGGTAATCCTTGGCATCACGTCACCCAACAATGGTGTGCGGTGCGGTACAGGGGTGTAGTGTCTGCAGTGTTCCACACAGATGGGTACTGCATGATCTGCCCTGACATCCTGGTTACCAATGTGTATGCCCATAGCTTTGCAATGCATGCCATGCCTGTGTTTGATAGTCCTTCACATGGACATTGCCTGGGATGTGCATGTCCCAAAATACTGTACAATGTCATGTACAGGTGTATCTGGTTTGGCAGGCACATGTCGTGTACACAGACTATTATCCGCCAATATGCCAGTACTGGCCTGTTGTGGCAAAACCTGCTTATAGTAAGCAGGTCGACCCTGCACCTGCATTGATAGTATGATACAGGTATTCCCTGGTGTCAGTGGCATTGGTCCATACAGGGCACGTGTACAGCATTGTATGGCCTCTGTGGATCACATTTGATGGCACCACATATGTTGCAGGCATCCAGTGGGGAACATAGTGAAGGCAAATTGTCCGCAACTATGTGCCTATTGTACCGCTGTACAGGGTGCCATGTCCTCTGCAACCCACTGCATTCACACCATGCCTACTATCTGTCATCAATGTGCATGGTACTAGCAACATAGCAGGATATCCTAGGCAAGTGTGTTTGTGCATGGCTCATGGGTGCAGGACATATATCGGGTACTAGTAAGGTTGCATACTTTGTTCACCAGGCCTTTTGCAGATGTAGGGGTATGGCTTGCCAACGCAGTCCCATGGCTGACTGACAGCTGTACTCCTTGTGAGGTGACCAATGTGTCATAAGATGGATACCATATAGGAAAACTACAAAATCCACTCCCTAACATGTCCAGTGGTAAGACACTCACAGCCACCTCTACACAGGCTCTGACAAACACACACACTTGCCATGTCCTGCATACGAACCCCTACTTACTGTATCACACTGCAGCAGTATGCTTTTAGGGCATGCGCTATGATGAATACTGGGTTACAGCACATCTACAGGTGTATACCTAGGTGGGTAACAACAGCGGGATTGACAAAGGTGGTCATGTGATTTGTACAGAGACTGCATACTCTACAAAGCACTGTACTTGTCTCACGCAGGCAGACACACATGCACGCACACACACACACACACACACACACACACGCACACACACTTGGCAAGTCTGGGTTTAGAACACTGACTTAACTACGTTAGCACACTACAACAATACGCAGTTACAGAATGCGCTACCCAGATTACTGGGTTACAGTACTCCCAGAGATCTATTTCTAGGTGGGTGACATCATCAGTCTTGCCAAAGGTGCGTATAGGAATGGTATGGAGTGTGAGCAGTCTAAAAGCATTATTCAGTCCTCAGACAGATGGGGACAAACACGCGCACACTTGGCAAGTCTGAGATTAGAACACCGACCTAACTACTTTATCACACTACAGCATTACGCAGTTACATAACGTACTACCTAGATTACTGGGTCACAGCACTCCCAGAGGTGTATTTCTAGGTGGGTGACATCATCAGCCTTGCCAAAGGTGGATATAGGAATGGTATGGAGTGTGAGCAGTCTAAAAGCATGATTCAGTCCTCAGGCAGATGGGGACAAACACAAACAAACACTTGGCAAGTCTGGGAGTAGAACACCGACCTAACTACTTTATCACACTACAACATTACTCAGTTACAAAATGCGCTACCAAGATTACTAGGTCACAGCACTCCCAGAGGTGTATTTCTAGGTGGGTGACATCATCAGCCTTGCCAAAGGTGGGTATAGCAATGGTATGGAGTGTGAGCAGTCTAAAAGCATTATTCAGTCCTCAGGCAGATGGGGACAAACACACACAAACACTTGGCAAGTCTGGGAGTAGAACACCGACCTAACTACCTTATCACACTACAGCATTACTCAGTTACAAAACACGCTACCATGATTACTAGGTCACAGCACTCCCAGAGGTGTATTTCTAGGTGGGTGACATCATCAGCCTTGCCAAAGGTGGATATAGGAATGGTATGGAGTGTGAGCAGTCTAAAAGCATGATTCAGTCCTCAGGCAGATGGGGACAAACACAAACAAACACTTGGCAAGTCTGGGAGTAGAACACCGACCTAACTACTTTATCACACTACATTACTCAGTTACAAAATGTGCTACCAAGATTACTAGGTCACAGCACTCCCAGAAGTGTATTTCTAGGTGGGTGACATCATCAGCCTTGCCAAAGGTGGGTATAGCAATGGTATGGAGTGTGAGCAGTCTAAAAGCATTATTCAGTCCTCAGGCAGATGGGGACAAACACACACAAACACTTGGCAAGTCTGGGAGTAGAACACCGACCTAACTACCTTATCACACTACAGCATTACTCAGTTACAAAACACGCTACCATGATTACTAGGTCACAGCACTCCCAGAGGTGTATTTCTAGGTGGGTGACATCATCAGCCTTGCCAAAGGTGGGTATAGGAATTGTATGGAGTGTGAGCAGTCTAAAAGTATTATTCAGTCCTCAGGCAGACGGGGACAAACACACACACACACACACACACCCACACACTTGGCAAGTCTGGGATTAGAACACCGACCTAACTACTTTAGCACACTACAGCATTATGCAGTTACAGAACACGCTACTGGCATTACTGGGTCACAGCACTCCCAGGGGTGTATTTCTAGGTGGGTGACATCATCAGCCTTGCCAAAGGTGGGTATAGGAATGGTATGGAGTGTGAGCAGTCTAAAAGCATTATTCAGTCCTCAGGCTGACAGGGACAAACACACACACACACACACACACACACACACACACACACACACACACACACACACACACACACACACACACTTGGCAAGTCTGGGAGTAGAACACAGACCTAACTACTTTATCACACTACAGCATTACGCAGTTACAGAACGACCTACCGAGATTACTGGGTCACAGCACTCCAAGAGGTGTATTTCTAGGTGGGTGACATCATCAGCCTTGCCAAAGGTGGGTATAGGAATTGTATGGAGTGTGAGCAGTCTAAAAGCATTATTCAGTCCTCAGGCAGATGAAGACAAACACACACACACACACACACACACACACACACACACACACACACACACACACACACACACACACACACACACACATCAGTGTGGTGGGAAGAGAACACCTGCCTATCTACAGATCACTATTACAATACTACATAGTTACAAGTCGCGCCACACAGACTACACATTTCAAGGCTGTCATTATGACCTTCTAGGAATGTGGACATCAACAGGGATGCTGGCAGTTAAGATGTACACACCTGTGAATCTGTGTGTTTAAAGTAGGAATCCATCCTGACCTCGAGTATGCCCATCTGTGGAATGGGCGACTACTATCACTATACAGGGTTACAATGGCCATGCCCATACACATAGAAGCACATAACTGACACAAGGTGTCACTGGGCATGCTCACACACTTAGCAGCACAGGGCTGTTCGGAATGCATTATGTGTCCATCTACACAAGGTTATACTGGGCATGCTCATACACTTAGTAGCACAGGGCTGTCTGGG
Organism: Protopterus annectens; assembly: GCF_019279795.1. NCBI lineage: Eukaryota > Metazoa > Chordata > Ceratodontiformes > Protopteridae > Protopterus > Protopterus annectens. Next base: position 172,175,825 of record NC_056733.1, read on the forward strand.
ATACACTCTGATTCTAAACACGGAAGGCCACAGTGGCTATGCTATTACAGTCAGATGTAAAGAACACATTGTAATGGACTCTGGTGTTAGTAGTTGTCATTGTTAGCAGGAACGCTGCACTACATATATCTGACACCGGTCTTATACACAACATCTGCTGCTGTCCGTCACCTTAGATCTACCATTCTATACCAAGCACAATACTACCACTCGCAGTGATGTCTTTCTAGGAGTGGCAACTGCTTGACCAACACAATGAGCCAATGTTCTGCTGTAATTATGAGGTTGTCCAGTGTTTGTCATTCTGGGATGACATGAAAGTAGACAGGCCTTTGTCACATATCACATGCATCCATGATTCAAGGCAGTGGGGATAATACCTAAGTCACATTAGCCCATATAGTGCCATTCCAAGTAAATGTCCTAAACACAGGATAACACCCTGATACCTAGAGGACAACTGCATTGTATGCTTATTTTAACCAGTGCTAGATGTGTAGCATCTGTAATCACAGCTGCTCACTGCAGATCCAACAATGGGGAGTACTGACATCTGTGCAGTGAGGAACACCTGGCTGAAGGCTCTGTAATGCACAATAGCACTACCACCATATACCTCAGAACCAGACATGTGGGCCATAACACAGGTACAGACCGCTCCAGGTGGTGGTGTCCCCACATACATAGAGGCCACTCACATGTACTGACCAGTACTCCCACAAAAGGCATCACAGATAAGTCAGGTGCAGGACACAGTGTCAAATGCTGCATTGTAGGATCCTCATACACCGCCATGCCCTCGAATCACCAACACACATCCATACATGTGGTAGGACATATAATAGTACACCACCATGTGACCCTTGACCAGTGGACTGTAACAAGCTCTACATCAACTGTGCAGAGTACCCATGTACTGACACAGTTGCATCATGTGTTATGCAATGCACTGATACCACTGTCTGTAACCAGGTCAGCTGTACACATACCAGGGGCCCTCGGTTATTTACAGCATTAGTAGATGACTGTTGCTGTACACCAGTAAACACCCTCATGTTTGGATATGACATACATGTACTTACCCTGGATATATACATGCCACACACATACAACATATATGTAAATAGCATAGCTGTTGTTGTCCTTTGTGCAGACAGGTGGCTACAGCCATTACACACATGCACATGGAATGTAGGTCCATGGCTGCTGAATGTTAACAGTACATAAGGTGTGATATCAATGTTGACAGAGGTAGCATTCCCTCTGTACCAGTCACCCATTACACCTATCATATCATACAACAGACCATGTATCATGTATGTCATTACACATGTCCACCAATTGCAATGCCTACAAACATGCCCAAATGACAGGATTGTAGGACCTACACACATGTACATGTAGTGGTGTGTGTTCAGATACCATGCATGTGCAGTTGCTGATGTATGTAGGTGATGTGTATCTTAGTACATCATGCAGTTGCAATGCAGCCTCAGCATTGCCAACTGTATATGGTGATATGCTGAAAGTACAGAAAGATGTACCTCAGGTATGGACAGATGTGTGGAAATAACTAAGTGGTGGGGCATCTTTGCAGATGGATGTTTGCTGAGGACAGCTCACAGGTGTGTTACAAGTGGTCCTACAATAACCTGTGTAACCTGTATGCAATGGTTTCATTAATAGAAGGGCAACACACACAACACAGACAGCAGTCAGGGGGACACTGAAGATAAATCACTTGACACCTGTAACAGTTAAGACCTCCTGTGTGAATATATCATCACAGTTGCCAAAGGAAGCGTCAGTACACTTTGTAACGTGTGCAATACTGCTGTAAGTCTGTCATACATATCATGAGCTAGGCAGGTGTTTGATTCACAGTACTGGCATGTGTGGTTGCGTGTGTCCATATATGTCACATATGGTGGGGAATACATCTCAATTGTTACTCACTCTCCTGTACACTGTTGTAGACATCTGTACAGACTGCAATGTAGAAAGAAGGACATAGGCAGGGGTGTGTATCTCACACATGTGAGGTATCTGTATGTGCGTGACATAGGTCTATTCAATAGTGAATGCCACGGTGTGTGTGTGTGTGTGTGTGTGTGTGTGTGTGTGTGTGTGTGTGTGTGTGTGTGTGTGTGTGTGTGTGTGTGTGTGTATGGCTGTCTGGTCCCTGGAGTGAGGATGTATGCTACCATACTGAACTGATAAGACCTCTCCCCTCATCCAGGCGATGCAATCTACTATCCGTGTTGATGTCCCCGATCTTAGGCCATACTGACTACCTGTACATGTGTATTCTCTGTGGTGCGTCATGTAGGTGCACAGTACTGTAATGATGATTTGCACATAGGCAGGGGTCCTCACCTCAACAGTAGCAACTGTGTGTGTGAGTGTGTGTTACTGTGTTGATGAATCTGTGAGTGTGTGGGTGTATTACTGTGTCACTGAATACATGTGTGTCATTACCTGAGTGTGTGGGTGCAGTTGTGTGTTCACATCCTGTCATGGGAACATGTATTACTGCTTCCCAATGAGGCATTACACTTCCCACTGGCCTCTACCCTTGTCATCAGCTAGACTACTCTCTTACCTCACTGCTCCATGTAACTGTACCTGTAATGTCACCCAGTATGGATGTCACATCTGTAGCCACAGTAGCTTAATACACAGTTATCATTCTCTTGGATCAGTAGACATGTTTGGAATATGGGACATTCTAACTGTGATGTGGAAGCTACAAGGTGCATGCTAGTATTTTCATACATACATGTGAGTAGTCCACATTTACATATGAGACACTAACTGCAAACACTGACATCCACCGGCATGTGCAATTAGACCTCAAGGAGGAAAGCAGAACATCATGACCAACATGCAGTTACTGTTGTTACACAAGACACATACTGTTAACAGTACGAAATGCATTGTACATCTGTACTACATGGTATGTCTGCTGCCTGTCAACAGTACACAACAATTGTAATCTACACTTATCTTATTAGTTTGTTCACCCTGTTTATCAGACCATATGAGCAGGTCCCTGCACTGATGGTGTGGATGACAGGGATGCAGCACAGGCATCATCATATGTGCAGGGTGATAATGTTTGCCAGAGGCCTAGGCTGCACCATTGGATGACATCATGTGTATGGGTTAGGGCTTTTGATTCAATTGGGCATGTGTGGATGTTATGCATGTGTGTGTTGTGGTGCCTTATATATGTTTCTGGTGTGTGCGTGTATGTATACACACAGTTCTGGCATGTGTCTGGCCTACACAGGGGTATTATTGACAGCTGTGGACTGTACAGGCCAGGTTTTACAGTTCACGGTGTCTGGTCATGGCCACGTGACCTGTGTCTGCCAGGGGTTGCACGGGCACTACCAGGCAGAGGTGCAGATTGGGTACTGTCTGATGACACATGTCCACTGGAACCGTGTCCCTGTAGGGGCCATCCAGGGCCATGTGCATGTGGCCTGCTTTGCTGTGGTTTGGACAGCACAGCACTAGCTGCACTGCTGCTGCTACCCCCACTATGGGAATGGGCATGTGAGGTAGCTCGTTCACGTAGACCTGAAACAGGTGATGTAGCAGGTCTACGTCCATGTGCCCGATGCCTCACTCCTACCAGATGTTCCAACACAGACAGCTCACCCTTGCAGATTGTCCTGCCATGGTCAAGGACTCCAACCATGTCACCCAATCATTTATCCAAAGCTTCAGCTGTTGAGCATTTACCATTGCCTGGATGTTGTTGTTTAAAGAATGGACAGCAGCTCCCTGAAGTCTCTGATCTTTTCTGTTGTGCCATTCAGCATGTGCCTGTGCCTCCGTTACAGCCTGAAACATGTGTCTGATGACACCAGCTGCTGTGCTCTGTCTTGCAGGGGCATGTTGGCCAGAGGTCCTCCTACAAGCAGCACTGGCCAAGTGCCTCTGTGGGGCACCTCCAGTCAGTTGGCTGACACCATGGTGTGCAGACATACCTTCCATAGCCCCCACACTTTCCTGTTCCAAGCTACCACATGCCAACTGTCCTTCTTCTATGGCCACTGGTGATGGGGTATGTGTAGGCATGAGATCTGTGTGTGAGGATGAGGGGGATATAGGTGGAATGGCAACCAATGGCACAGATTCAGCCCCTGACAACCCTGCCTGTGCCTCAATTATACGTTCATCATCACTGCTAGAGTCTGTGGGGACACTAACATCAGATGGACCACAGGAGGGCAACGCACCTACATCACCTGTGAGGGGCAGACAAGAACTGTACATTACAATCTATACAATAAACACACACACAGACACACACAGACACACACAGACCCGTGGACAGAGACACGCACACACAGATGCACACACACACACAGACACACACACTATGGCACCCAACATGCATGTGATATGACAGAAGACATGCAACATGCATGTGATACGGTAGATGGCATGCAGTGCAGATAATAATAGTGGTAGTTATCATACATCCCTGGGTTGCACACAACAGCATGCATGTGTCATTGCAGAAGGCATGCAGATTAGACAATCATAGTAGTAATTAGCATACATCCGTGTGGTACACCGTGTAGACCAGCAGAGGTTACAGTGCACCTGCCTGATGTGTGGCATATGACCTTGACAATCACATGTAATATGACATGTGATGTGCTGACATGTGCAATGACATGCATACATGTTTAACACAATGGTGTCCTGTCAAATATACAGTGGGGTAATGGTGTCCCAATGCTAGTGTTGTCTGTCCGCCCTACAGATATACTACACATTTAGCTGATGTGCATGACCATTGCAGGGAATCATGAGGCATCTCTATTGCTATACAGTGTGAGTTACAGACACATTTCATAGCCATAGATTCATAGGTTCATAGATGCCTACTAAGCTAACTGCCCTTGCGAGCCATTTTTTAAGCCTAGCCAATTATCCCTTGTGAGACCCAAACCCTGCCCCTTGTGTTTGTAAGGCAAACACCTTAACCATTAGGCCACCCCCAACCCTTGACTGTGTTTAGATACAATACATATATACTGTGGAATGTGACCCACGTCACTGAGGTGCATACACACTAAACCATGATGTGTAATGTGTGACACAGGTCACTGAAGGGTATACAGATGACACCCCTGCACATCTCCAACCATATTGCTGCTGCCTGGCAACTATGGCCAGACATGGCAAACTCGTCAGTACACTATGTCCCACATGACATCTGTGTACCACACACACACACACACACACACACACACACACACACACACACACACACACATGAGGAGCAAGGATGACACTGATGTCCGACACCATCAAGGGGAATGTACTGTATCTGTGGGCTGAAGTGGATACTGTACAGGTGACTGCTGTCATGTCGTGACACATTCAAGATGTTCAACACATCCTATGTGGTGGATTGATGTCATGCCTACACAAGATGTGCACAGGCCTGTAGGATGTCTAGTGTTCCACATCTGCAATATAACCATTACACAAAGGCCATAGTTGGACCATGTGGAGCCAATGTACGACAGAGTGTACACACAAGCACATCACTTTTACTGTGTGAGTTGCTTCATGTCTCTGGCCATCCTCCATGGCCATGTGTGTACATGTGTTGGCCAAATTATTGTGACGGGCATCTATTTCACATATCTGTGTTGTCCCATATGACATACACCCAGAGATGTTATATGCTCCACTGACAACAGGGTTATGCAGACAAAGGGTGGTATGTTTGGAATGTGGGATATGTTTTTCAGGATAGTTAGGCAGTGTCGCAGCCAGCCCACTAGATGTCATGAACATGTCAAGATAGCACATCACATTGTGTGACATTCATAGCAGGGCTATGATCCACACCAGTGAATCCTGTGGGATGGCCATACTCCAGCTCACAATGTAGTACTGTTTGTATTCCCCACATGTGTAGTTCTGATCTGTAGTACATGTCCCTACAGTGAACGCACCTACACCATTGTATGCACAGCTGTCCACACATCTGGCAATGACAGTTTGTGAGGTTTCATGTTGGTGTTTCACATAGTTTAAAAGTATTGCACATGGTTAGCCATTGTGATGCATTGCAGGTCCGACCTGTATGTTGTGACAGGACCATACATTATGTGTACATGTGGTAAATGGCCACATGGCAGATAGATCTGTGCATTAAGATGCCTGGTAAATAATAACAGTCTCACCTGCAACACCAGAGGTACCTAAATAGGAGTAATACAGCAGTATGATCATTATCCACACCTGTATGATAGCTACAGGGTGCAATGTGCATGTTAACACATACACCGGTACAATAGACTATACTATGGAGTATGCACATGTGAGCATACACAGAGTAGCATACTATAGTATGCGGCATGTGTGTATACATGCCTTGCATATGATATTACATTACATATTGTACAGTGACACATGTAACTATATGGAATATAGTTGTTATAGGTGCAGTAGTGACTTACAAGACAACTTCAGGCTTGGTGGTTGAGAGACACCCACCTCCACGATATCAGCTAAGGCTTGTAGATGTTGTTCTCCAGGTGTCCCCAGGTTGGCCAGTAGCTCCTCGGTACATGTGAGTGGGGGCTGGGTTGGTGGCCCACCACCTGTTGCACCTTGTTCCCTGGCGATTGCATTCACATGCTGTTTCACCCATCTAATGAGGTCTGTACAGTGTCTGCACACCTGCTGGTATGTGCAGTTGTGGCCACCCACATCATTAACCCTCCTGCGAAGTTCCATCCACAGGGCATCCCACTGTTGTGCATCCTGTGGCACATGGCTGAACAGGATATCATGATTGTCATGTAGGTATGGGATGAGAGCCTCATCCTCCAAGCGGGTCTAAGGGGGTAGCCTTGCATGTGGCTTACCTGGAAGGCATAATGATGGAGACAGGTCACAGCAACTTACAGAGACATACATAACTACAGCTGAGCATGCATGTGTATCACATTTATTATGATTAAATAGTTTTCTTTGCAAATCTACATGAGACTGACACCACTGACATGTTTGTGTCACACACATTTGACACTCAATGGTGATTGGATATTATCACCATATATGTGTGTGTGTGTCACCTGATTACATTGCTCATACTCCATGTGGATGCTGTTTTGATGTGGGCATGTCTATTTGCCTGTACTGGTGTTCTTACCTATCAGCACATGGCTGGATGTGTCCACATTAATGCAGTCAACCTTGATGCTGTGTATATGTCACATATAAAGACTTACACTGCCTTAACGGACATGACCTGTGACTCCGCAGACTTGCTCATGGAAGGTTTTACATGTATGTGTTTTGCCATATACATCTACATGGCACTGTATGGCAGTTCAACATACTGCCATGTATCACCTGTGTTGCACTTGTGATACACATTGGACACTGGCTAGCCAGATTGTATTTGGAGGGATGAATATCAACTATAGCATGTACAGTCAAAGTCAACTAGTAGGCTATATGCCCTGGGCCATGTATGAATCTAGGATGAAAGGTTACCTAGCTGTAGCCGACAGGAGGGTCTCTGGGGCCAGGTGGAGCAGTGCCACATAACTGATCCACAGGGTTAATGATACATTTACCACACGGTCATCACACCATATCTGAGAGGGGGGCAATGTGCAGCTTTGCTGGACAGGGATGCATAGTATGGCAGGACTATGTAAAGTGTATGGGAAAAGGATCTGTCCAGCATGTGGTGATCCTAGCACTAGGAAGGAGGATGTCCATGAAGTATGTGTTTGAGATCAGGATGTGTACGTGTAGCATGTTCAACATCACTGGGTTGGACATGGCTTTATTCAGGGTAGGCATCATGCTACATAGTGGAGATGGGGATTGGGAAGGCTGGTGTAGGCCATCTGAACATGGCCAATACCCCTTAAAGGAAATATGTGATCTGATATGGGTCACTTGAGTGTTGAGTATGGCTGGACAATGATCTCTATATTCATGGATGGCACCCTGTCATGATTAGGGTTGCCACATATGACTACCTGACAGGTGTGGTGATGTAACTATCACAGGAAAGACAACTGCCCAGCTGCATCCCTTACACACAGTGTCCATTATGTTGACCGCTGCCTAGGTGGTAGTTCATGGGTACAGGGTTATTAACATAGGGGTGACAATGCAATATGTAGCTGTCAGATTGTGCCCATATGTCACACACCTCACCCACAAAGCCCCTTCTGTATGTTGTCTACAACACTCTGAGTCAGCTATTACTCCTAGGTCATAGTCATTCCCATACTTCAATAGGCAGATGGCTTCTGTTAGTCTGTGCGGTATAGACTACAATGAGGGGGAGTACAATGAATTAACCCTGTCTTACTGTAGCTGGCACTGGTGTGATGTGCATGCATTATTCAGACCTTCTGTAGTGTTGGTTCTGCCAGCAGTCCTGTTGCAAAATACTCATGTGACATAGGAATGTACATCTAGTATACTGAGTGTAGGTGGAACACAGTATGGGTGATGATGTCCTATGACCTGGCAAGGTTATGATATGCAGTGTGAAATCAAATTTACTGTCATCTACATCTGTACTGCTGACATCAAATAATTTGATCAAGGTTCATGGTCTTTCAGACCAGACTCAGTAGGGTAGTAGTAGTGCAGTACTTCCCATTATCAGTGGTGTCTCCCCCTTTGTGGGTTGTGATACCTGTTGCTGTGCACCATTCAGTGTGTCCACAGCCTGACATGAAGCTATGTTTTACATGATGTGTATGTGGAGAGCAACTTGTTTTTCCATATGTGTATGATACAACCTGGCATGTGGACAGGTCCCATGCATCCTGTGTGCAGCTTTTACCTGCATAGTTGTGGTTACAGGGGCTCTGTAGTGTACATGGATATATGATTGCGTACCTGTTGGGGGGGTGGGACAGTGTGTTTATGTTATCCAAGACCCTATCTGGATTGCTTATTCATGCTCAGCACTTATTCAGAACTTGTAAGCCCTATGTAAGCTACTAATTACTATAGCACTCAATCTTCCTCATTACCTAGAGGTAAACAGTTTTTGTACATACTTTTCTCACTTGCTTAGAGTAAAACAGCTCTTGTACTCACTTTCCTCACTTATCTAGGGGAAAATAGTTTTATATTCAGGCATGTCCAAGGGTCTGCTCCCAGTGTTCTCTCCTGTCTATCTGATGAATCTGGGCATCTTGAGCAATGTAGACATTGCCTCATGTACACAGACAACCCTGTCCGCCTACCACCCAACACTACAACCTGTGAGAGATGCACTTATCTAGCCAAACTGGAGGTAAAGATCTCTCCAACCAAGACTGACCCTGACAGTCATATGGAGAAGGTAAACATGTACACAACACCACACTCATCATATAGTCTCACTAAATCTACACTACCATAATCCACACATAGTAGCACAAAAACATTCGCGGAGGCTCTCAATAATAATCTGTCTAAGCAACAGTGACCTCCAAAGTGGAAACGCAAGCAGCCTCCATCCCCGAACACAACCCCAATGGCACATAGCCCACAGAGTCAGTGTGCCACTCAACCACAGCCAATAAGGCAAATCAACGTACCCAACACACTAGTCATAGGTGACTCTATAGTCAGGTACACTGATGTTCCACTCACCAGGCTAAACAAGGAGAAGGTTACTGTCAGCTGCCTGTCGAATACCAGGATCTGCCACATAACCCATGCACTCAGGTCACTCCACAAGTACAAATATGACTCTGTCATTGTCCATGTCGGTGTGAATGACCTGAGATGTACCTCCCTGGACTACATGAAAAGAGACATGGAAGAGTCTCTGATCTTGTAGCCCTGGCAGGTATGACCCTAGCCCTGAGTAGTATTCTGCCATCGCACAGAATGATACCGCAGTACGAGGAGAAAATGATTGACTTCAACAATTGGCTAAGCTTCTGGTGTCATTCTAAGGGGATCCAGTAAATGTCTGCTTCGGATGACATGGTCGACAGACCAGGATGCTTTGCCACAGATGGCCTGCACCTGTCGCCCTTGGGATTCCGTATACTAGCTAAGGCTCTTGTTGCCCCTATAGTGCCTTCTGTAGGCAAGGTTCAAATAACATATTCACCACCATAACAGGAACAGGCAAGCACAAACTGAGGGTAATGCTACTCAATGCTGGAAGTCTAAATCTCAAAATGCACTCACTCGAGGCACTCCTTGTAATGGAGAACATGGATATCAGTGCAGTGACTGAGACCTAGTTCAAGGCTCCAGAGAACACCCCTGCACTACCAGGCTATAAATCATAGCACACTTTTTGGCCATGTACCCTGGACTGGAACACCCAAGGCAGAGGTGTGTCCATATTCATTAGGGATATCCACCCCTCCAGGCTAGTTGCTTAGCACAATGCATCCAAGGTTATCTAAGTGCAACTACCTTTGGGCTAAACTGCAATCCAAATCATAGCTTGCTACAGATCCCCCACCATGCCCTAAGATTCCCACTCCTCTTTTCTTGATGTACTGGAAAGTATTAGGGTTCAACCAAACACCCTACTAATGGGCGACTTAACCTACCTGCCATTAATTGGGGAAACTACTCGTGTACCAACTCATTAGCTCAACACTTTCTGGAATTCATAAATGCCAATGCCCTGGATCAACTTATCCACACACCCACCAGGGGCAACAATATCTTAGACCTAGGCATTACCAACATGAGTGACTGGTGTTCCACACCTGAAGTCAACTCCTCGTTGGTCTGATCCAACCATAAGCTAAACACCCTTGATATCCACATCCTGCCCCCACCCCCCCATTAAGGAAATCACAGTATAATATTTCTACAAAGCCAAATTCATGCTTCTTAAGACAGAAGTGGTAAACTTCATGACACCCATGCAGATGGACAATACAGTTACAACTGCTGAATCCTACACAAATGCACTCTATAGGCACTTACACGAGTGCATGGATCATGCTATCCCAAACAAAACCAAGATGCTATACTCCTAATTAAGGAAGCCAATCTGGTGGTCCCCTGCCATAAACAAACTGTACAACAGAAGGAAGACACTGTTGCAAAAGAGAGTACAATCCCACGCGTGGAGGAGCTCCCTGGTCAGCTTCAATAAGAAGCTGAGATCCCTTATAAGATCCTCCAAAGCTAGCTACAGAAACAAAACTGCCACTAATTCCAAGGACAACCACAAACCATTCTATAGCTATGTAAAATATCTCAATGTCAACACCCAGATCTGCTCTGAGTTACAGCAGAAAGGCACAAACATTACAGAACCAACTGATATTGCCAACATCCTGGTAGATAGGTTCAGTGCTACCTCCCCCCCTCACCTCCTAAAGGGCCCATATCTATACAGGAAGAATGCAGAGTCCCTGTAATCACAATTACGCAGGTAAAAGCTGCACACTCTAAAGCCAATATCACAGCATCCATGGGACCAGACAACATCCCAGGCTGCGTTTTACATGAACTTCAGAATGAACTGGCTCCCCACCTACGCACCATGTTCAGTAATAGCCTCGCATCAGGCTTTGTTCCCCCTGAATGGTGCACAGCAACAGTTATCCCACTCCACAAAGGTGGCGCCACAATGGGCCATGGGACCTATTGCCCCATGGGCCTGACTAGCCTGGTCTGCAAGGCTACGGAGAACATCATCATAGATCTCAGTCACAGAGACATTGGGTACCTTCAAACCTTTTACCCCTCCCTGTTTGACTTTGTTAAGGGCAGACCATGCCTCCTAAACCTGGTGGACTTCTTTGAGAGTGTTACCGAGTCATTAGATGAGGGTAAGGAGGTCCACACAGCCTACCTTGATCTCTCAAAGGCTTTCAACACCATTTCCCATTCTGGTATTATCGACATACCCATCCACCTGAACATTAACCCCTACGTCATGAGATGGTTTGCAAAGTGTCTCATGGCCAGAACCCACACAGTGGGAGTTGCATACCCTAGGTCCGACTGTAAATCAGTTACAAGTGGCATCCCCCAGGGCTCAGTCCTAGGACCCCTGATGTTTACTATATACGTCTCTGAGGTACAGACAAGCACAGGAGGGCTTTGGCTGAAAAGGTTTGCAGACGACTGCAAACTAGGGGCCATAATTGTTTCCTCAGCTGATACAGGCACCCTCATGAAGGGTCACACTGAGACGGATACCCAGTGTCAATATCATGGCCTCAAGCTGAATGCCAAAATGTGCATAGTCATCCCCTTTGGATAAAACTAATTACCTGCAGACTACCACATAGGTGCTAGTCCCCTACATACAGAAAACATAATAAGGGATCTGGGAACCCAAGTAGATAGCAATCTCTCCTTCAATATCCATGATGCCAAGGTGGTTAAAATATCCTTACACGTGGCCCCCCCCTAATCTCTAATGGGGTCGCATCCAGAACAAAGGAGGCCATTGTGCCTCTCTACTCATGACTTATTAGACCCATTAAAGGATACAACACCCCATTTGGGAAGTACCTTACAAGACAACTGCAACAGCTTGGAAGACCACAACAGTACCACACCAAGAGGATTACTGACCTCAAACAGATGACCTATGCAGCCCAACTAAAGAAACTCCAGCTGTACTCAGTTGCATACTGCATACTCACAGGTGATCTCTGCTTGACATACAAGGCTCATGTCCAACCCAATATTGCTGGATATGCTCCACCTAAACAAAAGCCCCTGAGAGCCAAATGCTCTAGGGATATACACCTAACCACAACAATGACTAGGATGTGCTGGATGGATAGAGTCCTGACCCGGAGACTCCCCATGCTTTGGAACATGATTCCGATGTAAATCAGGCAGGGCCCTTCACTAGCACTCTTCAAGAGAAACCTTGATGGGTGGATGGGAGACAGACATTTACCCCGGGGATCACTGCAGTGGCTCTGCTGGACAGAGGCACAGGGAACTAATGGCTCTGCCGTACAGACGCACAGGGAACTAACCTAAGGGGGTGGCGGAAGCCAACACACTCTAGCTAGGCTTATAAATACCCTTGGGCAGGCAGCCTAGTACCTACCTTTGAACTTATTACATGTCTTATGTGCATGGATAGTTAACTAGCTCTTCCATTTTACTTTGCTATCATGCTGATAAACTGTCAGGTGACTACAAGTCATATGTATCCTGTTATTGTGTATTGTAAATGCCAACAGACATAAATAATGTTTGCCTAACATAACAGTAATGCTATGTAAATTGTAATACATATCTGCCTACAATACTGTACATTACACAGTTATTGGCACAATATCCCACAATGCAAATCATAATTGCACAGTAGGCCAACCTTCAACATGTTATTCTCAGTAATACACCCATACATATGCCTACTGTTGCAATATATGAACATATACTATCCCCTGTTATAGCACATACTTGTTGGACCAATCCTGCCATTGACAGTGGCTGGTGAGGAATTGTTGGGTTCAAAGCCCTTATATAGCATCCCTTGTGGTGTATGAGGTGTTTGCCTTGTGACCTACAGCAGTACACACATAAATACTGCAAGCGTTACTATGCTCAACAATACATCACTATAAGATAACTGTTTTCACTATATGCATTGCATACACTTTAAATATTACAGAACAGGTACTACATACACAGACATACTGAGTGTTCTACATACCTTATTAGTAACCTGAGCTGTCACTGACTGTTATTTCAATCCTTTTCAGTTTGTGTTTCAATCTTCTTTGTAATGTTCTGCTGGTATATGCAGATGGTTTGAATGTGTGATAAGCCATCCTTTTATAGTTAAATATCGGTAATATGTGCTATCCTGACCACCAAATGGTGTTCCAAAGTAGTTAATTAGATGCACACCAGCTGTGCAGCTACTCCATTAACCAATATCATGGCGACAGTGGTATATCATTCAGTACTCCACTTGGGCGTTGTCCCTTTGCCTTACTTTCGAGGAAGATGGCCTGGATGTGCTGTTTGTGATGTATTTCAACAGCTATATGGAGAGAGATAGAGATATATTAGCTTCATGACTCCCATGGATTGTGTGTAATGGCTCAAAGATGTTGTTCTACATGTGAGTACAGCTGTTATATTTCAGAACATTGCTACTTATGCAGGGTTTGTTTGTACCTGATACTTCTGCAGATGTTTCAGTCTGGCAAGGATGTTTGGGCAGCTCAAGGCTGTATGGCTATGCATGAAATGTTAGGTGGTTTACAGTGTGCTCAAGAGACATCTTTGGTTTGGTGTACATGTGTATCATACTGTGCTGTTAATCAGTAATTGGTAACACTTCCTGGTGTACACACAACCCTCTGAAACAGGATTAGTGCAAACAAACCCTGTAACATCAGCAGCTGTTCTATTGTATAACAGCAACTATTTCACATAGGGCCATGTTAGTGTGTCTCTGACAAGGTATGTTAAGGCTTCTGCAGATGTCGTACAGTGAGTGAATGATTTGTGATGTTATTACAGTTTGTATTGTAATTTATTTGGGTGTGGGGGAGATGTTGGTGGGTGTACATAGCAGATGCAGGTGTGTAGGAACTGCTTTTATACATAATCAATATGTGTGTGAGGGTTCCTTCCCTATTTGAACACCTATCCTTTAGTGGAATAAGACTATGGTAATTGCAGGCTGATTCATTAAGGCACTGTTAATTGGTTCCTGTATAGCATGCAGGTGATGTTAGTCCTTTAATCCTTTCAGCAATACATCGGAATATAATAAAGTGTTGTTACATGAAAGCTGTGTATTTCTGTCATAGGTATTTGCAGTCATTGGAGTTGTGCTGGTGACTGACCCTCTTTGGCTACAGTTGCCACCTTTTCAAATGGCCATAGTGAGACATTTTCAGGACACACATCAGATTTTACAGGCCGACACAAACCCACGGGCAGTACAAATGATAGAACTTTCCTTTTTTGCCTAAATATAAACTTATTCTTGTAGCAGTTTAGTTGCTTATTCTGTTTCCTGTAACATGCAGGTATTTTAGATACAGAAATAACTATTGTATGCAACTATTACATTACATATGGGACATAATTATGTCCTACAATCTCAGGACATTTGCCACATTTAATATTTTTAGTTAGGACACAACCGCCCAAAGAGGGACTGTCCCTCGCAAAGTGGGACAGGTGATAACCCTATCTTTGGCTCATGTCCATAGCACATATTTGTACTAGTGTATAGGCATATACTCTCCATATCTTTTGTTCATAAAGTTTGGTCGTGGCGGAAGGTGTGATTGCTATGGTCCATGTTATACTCATATATGAACACTTCAACCACTGTATACAGTATACCTATGGAATCCTGAATGCACACAATTCCGAAACCCCACAGTACTGGGCCCAGAATCCCATACCCCACATTACCGACAGCGACAGTCAAACTCGCGAAAGTAACACAAACATGGAACACACACACACGCACACACAGACATACTGCTACCCACCACATCCAAACAAACCATCCTACACTACGTATGAGCAGGTGGGCAAGCCCCCCTGCAACCCCCATGTGGGTGACTGCGCCCCCACACCCCCCCACTTTAATATTCTACCTCCGAGATTGCACAAACAAACGCACAAAGCAAACCCACACCCACACATTACAGTCCCCCAGGAACACACACCACACTCAGAACACTTACACACACTGCAGCCCTCAGAAATACACTTACACACAGTAACCTACCTGAACTGCAACACCAGAAGCACTGACTAAATGTCCCTTAACATTGGGATTTTAAACCTCTCTCTTCTGGTGTTTCGGTACTGTGGTCTTTCTGTCTTTAAGCCTTGTGATTACGATCGTCGGCATGTCAAGCATTCGGTATTTGGTAGGTATCCCATTTATATGTACCTCCATGGGTATGTAGATGTTGTTAACCTATCCATATATCTACATATATATGTATATCCCCATATATCGACATATATCTCTCTCTTTCTCTCCCTCTCTCTCTTTATATATGTTGATATATATATATATGTATATATATATATATATATATATATATATATATATATATATATATATATATATAGCGTACACATTTCATTGGGTACATGGTGGTTTGTCCTATTTCCACACATTCCTCCCTTTTGTGTTTTAACCTGTCAGAATGCACAACTGCCATTGGTACATCTCAGGTAGTTTAGTAGTAGGTTATTGTGAAGATTGAGTACATGGTTGCATGTTCTAATTCTGGCAGAGGTCATTTTACCTCTCAGAGTAGGCACTGGTAGTGCAAGGGTGATTAACGCACATTTCAGCGGTTGTGTGTTCCAAATGTTTATTATTCTGTGGAATGCTACCTATATATGCAAGCTGTGGTTAAGGTATACTATGTAACATGTAAATCATCTCTGACTTTATTGGGATTTGAACCAGGACTGCACAGATATTATGTAAATGCTGTAGCCATTACACTATTGACATTAGCATTCCTTCTGCCTATTTCCTATGTCCATGAATCCTATGTGTAAGCTTGGCTACACAACAGGCGGAGCCACTCACACCCGGTGAGCTTCTTGAAATACTGACATAACACATGAATTGAGAGGCTATACATTAACATCCTAACTACATGAGGCATATCCACTCACTGGCACACTTCAGGGGAAATCTTGATGTGTGACTGACCAACAGTATATACACCCCTGGGTTCATGTGTCCCAGACACATACAGCCAGGGTGTGGGGGAGCCACTCCAGTTTTACAGCTGCAAGACCTGTTGGTGAAATTGAATACTGTTGGTTTGCCATGTTAACATGCCCTTTTGAGATCAGTATGTGCCCCTATCACCCTACAGCACCCCCAGTCTTCAACAGCTTCCAGCAACTCTGCCTGGAATCACTTCATTGACTATGCTTGACAGAGGCTCAGTTACTTCATCAATGGTGCAGGTAAAGTCACCACACTGTAGCTATGCTTCTAAATGCCCTTGGGCAGATAGCCTACTACCTATCTGTGAAAGTCTACAGTGCAGGCCATCTCCAACATCATATGCTATTATACAGAGTTTTCTGATCACAATATACAGTGTAAATTCACCATGTAGTCAGACAACAGTTAAGCACAGCAATAGCATACAGACTACTGATACATAATCACACCAAAAGCCTATCTTGGAAGCTAGTGGACATGTATAGGTTTCAGGCTTTGTATTGCTTGCCAGTAGGTTACATACAGGAAAGATGGGACACAAGCACAGATGGGATACATGCCTGCAACAATGCCATACCAACTTGCATGTGTCAGCCTAAGGCTTTGGAATGCTGGGCAAGGCTATTGTCACCCCCATGATGCCATTTTTAGGCAGTTCTCAGAGGTGAATCTCACCTCCATGAACTGCACAATAGCAGAATCAATGAGGGTTAGGCTACTCATCACCAGGGGTAGTACTCACAACATGCACACACTCACAGCACCCCTCAGTATGGACAACATCTACATCTGTTCTGTGACTGGGACCTGTATAAGGCTCCTGTGAGCACACCGGCACTACCAGACTACAACCCATAACACACATTTCAGCCACTGTACATGGACTGGCACAGACATAGAGGGGGTGTATCCATATTCATCAGGGATACCTACACCTCCAAGTTAGTGGGGCAGCATGATACCTCTGTGATCATCCATGTGCAGCTAACATCAGCCATGACTGCAATGCAAACTGCGAGCTGCTACAGATAACCCTCCATGACCCAGGAGCACCACTACAACTATCTGGAGACAGTGGTAAACATGACCGTCCTACCAGACACCCTGTTATTGGTCAATGTCGGCTACCCTACACTTAACTGGATAACCTACTCGAGTATTCACTTCCAGGCGCAGAACTTCCTGGGATTTATCACCTCATATGGCCTGTATCAGTTGGTAGATGGACTAACGAGAGGTGAAAACATACTAGAAGTGGTAATTACTGACATGTGCAACAGGTGCACTACAGCAGAGGTAAACCAGTCACTGTTTAGATCTGACCATGAACTATTCACTGATGATTTCTACTCCCAACCATCTCCCCCACCCAAGGAACACACAGTGAATACCTTTCCTACAGCTAAATTCACAGTACTAATGACAGAGGTGGGAGGGTTCACAGCCCCCATGCTCAGGGATGACACTGCTCAAGACACAGACAGAAGTACAAATGCACTCTATAAGCACCTAAAAAGATGTATGGGTTGTGCCATCAATGGTAAACCAGAACTTGCTACTCCTACACAAGGACACCAGTCTGCTGAACCCCTGCATTACACAGGCTATACA
This sequence comes from Protopterus annectens, assembly GCF_019279795.1. Lineage (NCBI taxonomy): Eukaryota > Metazoa > Chordata > Ceratodontiformes > Protopteridae > Protopterus > Protopterus annectens. Next base: position 172,194,138 of record NC_056733.1, read on the forward strand.
ACAGAAGAAGGACAGTAGTCCAGAACAATAGCAAATCCCAAGACATGCAGAAGTCTGTGACCAGTATTAGCAAGATACTTATGTTACTCATGTAATCATCCAAGGCTGACATCCATAGGTAAATAGGCATGGATTCAGAATATGACCACAAAGGCTTCTTTGGCTATGTCAAGGATGTAAGCAGTAGCACAAAGATTTGCACTGTGCTGGTGCAATATTGCACTGAATATACTGACCCTACTGATATCACCAACACACTTGATGATACATTCAGAGCAAGCTTCACCCCCTACTGGGCCCACAACAATACCCAAAACATACAGTATCCCAGACATCTGAGACATACAGGTGGCAATGGCCCTTTCAAACGGCATCACAGACCGTCAATGGAGACAGATGGTGCCCAAGACTGCATCCTGCAGACATACAAAGTGACCCCCTGCCTAATATAGCAATTAAACATCAGCCTCTACACAGGCTACATGGCCATTCACTGGTGCATGGCAACAGCTATTACACTCCACCAAGGTGGTGACACAACTGACCATGGTAAATACCACCCCATAGGCCTGAGTAGCCTGATGTGCACGGCTATGGAGTGCATCCTTGTGGCACTCATTAACATAGACAATGGTAACCTCCAGACACTTGACCCAACCCAGGTCACCTTGATTGAGTGCAGATCATGCCTACTGAACCAGTTTGACATCTTACAGCCACATAGACTTTGGGTGTGGAGTGTGGTAGTTCACACATACTACCTGGACCTCGCCAAGGGTTTTGACACCATTCCCCACTCAGGTATTATTTCTACACTCATCAGCCAGTACATACACCTATACATCACAGGTTGGTTTGCCAACAGGCTTACACACACAACTCACATGGTGAGCCTAGCAGCCTCCAGGTCCAACTCTTGACCAGTCACAACTGGTGTCCCACAGGACCCAGTCCTGGGACCCCTACTGTTTGCCATATACTTCTCAGAGGTACGGGCTAACACAAGTGGACTACAGCAGGTCGTGTTTGGCAATTACTGTAGACTGTGAGCCATAACTGACAGTACAGCTGTCACGGACGTCCTTCAAGGGGTCTCACATAGACCAACACAGGGTGTCAGAGTGATGGCCTCCAGCTAAAGGCCACATACTGCATGGTCATTCCATTTTGGGAAACTACACACATATTAACACATGAGTGACAGACACTATAATTCAGACAATGTAATGGGTATGTGGGGACTACATTACATAGTGATCTCTCCTTTGACAGTCATATGTGCGAAGTAGTTAGGAGATCCATCTATGTAGGCCATCTGATTACTTAAGGGTTCACATCTAAACAGACTTAAGTTATTGTGCCCCTTTACTCATCAGTCATCAATCCCATCATCGAGTATGATAACCCATTTTGGATGTACCTCAGAAGACACATCTGACAGCTGGAAGGGCCATGAACGTACCTTGTATCGAAAGATAATGCCCTCAGACATGTGTCCTATGCTGCCAGACTGCATAAACTCTTGCATTACTCAGTGGCATCTTGTTTACTCAGGGATGATATTTGCTGGCCAACAAAGCTGTGCTCAAGTCAGGCTTAATGGATATGCTCCACATATGGGCATACATGTCACAGTGAGCCACACACTGTAATGAGCTACACCCTGCCACAACCATAACTGGAAGATGCTGGAGTGACAGATTCCTGTCACTGGTACTCCCCATGATTTGGAACTACATCCCTGATTACATTATATGGAATCCCTCACTAACACTCCAAGGAATTCTTGCAGAGTGGGTAGGGAATAGTGGATACACCCCAGGAATCCCCCAATTGGCTCTGCTCCACAGAGGGACAGTTAGTTAATCAATGGGGTGGTGACAGCAGACACATTTTGGCTATGCTTATGAATGGCCTCAGGCAGTTAGGCATGTACCTACCTATGTATCTATGAACCTATACATACAGTATCGACACATGCTGATAGCTTAATTTACTGTTCAGGTATTGACTTACCTTGTGCCAATGGCAGTTGTGTGTACAATAGTTGAGGGCTGCCTGTGTAGGATGCACACATTAGACCATCTATACATGACAATTTACAGGTGGTCGTGTGTGTGCCATCCATGTTTGCTGTGTGTGCAGGTGGAGAAGGGTGTCAGTCCATAGGTGCCTACACTGTCAGTGTGTGTGCTATATGTTCCCTCTTTGCCAAGGCATAGGCATACTGGGCACATCTCCATCTGCCTACTGGGGCTGACACAGGGTGTTCATGGTCTGAGTCCCTCTGTGCCTGTGGGGCCCTTGGTAATGGTGGTGGGCTGTGTGGGCCTTCACCATTCTGTCCCTGCTGCAGTTGTTTCCCTCAGGATCATATTGTGTAGCATGGCACATACTATGAAAATGTGTACACACGTGCCGGGAGAGTACTGCAAGGCTCCACCAGATATGTCCAAGCAACGGAACAGTGATTTCAGCAGACCAAACACATGCTCTATGATGATTCTGGTTTCTGCATGTGCCTCATTATGCCGTTCTTGCATGTGTGTGTGTGCATTTCTGATGGGAGTCATCATCCGTGGTTTGACTGCATTGCCAGCATCCCCCACCAGGTGACCATATTGGATGTCCTCCCTGGCAAATACCTGATACAACTGTGAGGCATGCCAGAAGTGGGAGTCATGATAGCTGCCAGGGCTGCCAGCACACACATCCATGATAATGCCCTGGGCATTGCACATGACCTGGCAGTTGATGGAGGGGGTATCCCTTGCGGTTTATGTAGCACCTACCCTGCTCACTGGGTGGTGTCTTGATTTGTATGTGTGTGCAGTCTATTACACCCAGTACCTCCGGGTAGTCTGCCACATGGTGGAAGAGATGCATATTGCTGGCCAACTCCTCCTGCTTTCGGGGGAAGTATATGTGCTCATTGGCATGTGGTAACATGGCATCCAGGAACTGGTGGAGTACCCTGGATGCTGATGCCTGTGAGATCCCTATGATATCCCCAGTTGGCCTTTGAAAGGTACCTGTGGCTAGTAATCTCAAGCTTACACATACCTTTGTGTCCACTGGGATGGGTTCCCCTCTGTTATTTCTGGATCTGAGGCGTGGCCGGCACAGCTCAACAAGTTGCTGTATGGTGTCCCTGTCCACCCTGTAATGCTCTACTATCTCCAAATCATGTAACTCCTGGCAGGTTACCCTGGGTCTGAACACCCTTCTCCTCCTCTGGTGCATGAGATGGTTGTCAGCATCATCCTCCACACCACCGTTAGTCTCCAACACATGCTGGTGAATCAAAGCTATGGCAGCCCCTAACATGTACATATTAAAAGTTCCCCGTCTGTATACACCAATGGTGCAGAGTGTCTGGGAATACACAAGTGTGTGTGTGGGGCTTTCACACTTTATACTCTTGTGCAATGGATGCTGCTGGTGTAATTGAGTGTGTATGTGCAATTCCAGCTGCAGGGTATCTTAATTATAGGTTTTACAGCAGCTGCTACTATTGTGGGGCCTTTGGTGCTGACTTACGCTTGGCTGCCGTGATTCATCTATTGCCCTTTACTTCACTTTTCAACCCAATTCCCCTCCCATTGTCAGGCATGCATCCAGCTGCCTGCTTTCTTGTTTTGTACTTTACCAACCCAGGATTGTGTTGCAAAATGTGTTATGTAGCTTATCTACTGCAAGTTTGCATTGTTCTGCTGTGACAGTTCTCTTTTCTTTGCAGTACGGCACCTCCCATTTCCTGTTCTGCAGGTAGCTGCTAGCAGCCTTGTTAGCTGTTGTCAATGGGCCACTGTAAGTTCCTAGGTGTTAATTACTCATTTGTACTCCAATTACCATGCTGCAGCATTTCCTTATTGTCTTCCTGAATCCTTCCTGTTTCAGCTGTGGTGCTCGCCACACACAGCCATTTACCGGGTTTCGAGCACCTTTTCATCCACGTTCACATGCACTTTTGGTTACCTTGTGTGCTCTCAGCTAAGCAAAGCTATGGCTACTTCCACACCCCTATCCTGCGGCTTTGCTTAGCAACAGGCAACCCAGATTAGCAATGCTCTAATGTGCTTACAGCTAAGGTGGTGCACCCCTCTCTTGATGTCATGTTTATCTCCAGGCCACACCTCGGTGTTGTACTGCTATGCCGTGAGGTACATCCTTATGCTGGCATGGATTTTGTGATTCACTATTACTTGACTCATTTGCATGGCATTGACTACTAATTCCTAGTTACCATGCAGAACACTGTCACAGACCCTTAGCAACCCTTGTGGTGTAGCATGCATGCCATTGACTATTATGGGGAAATCATGAAATGTGTTAAATTGCAGTTTTATGACATATAAATATATTTTCATTGTGATCCTGTTTGCGCACCGATGCACTGCAATTTTACTTTGCGTTAGTGTGGCCATGACATTAAATGTTATTTTTTTATGTGTTGTGTATGTTTTTTTATGCCATTGGCTATATATTTAGCCATTGGCATATATTAACATTATAATACGTAAGTTTGGTCCGCTTTCATGGCTCTGACTTTATGTTTGAAGAAATGTAAACAGTTTTTTTGGTTTACATTTCTGCATGCTTACTCTACCCCTGCACCACTTCATGAATCGCTATATACCTTCATTTGCATGCTACACTGCTGTGCAAGGGGTAATTAGCATACATGCAACAGGAGCTGTGCAGCTCTGGCGTACGCTGGTAGTGCACGTGGAAACAGCTAGTACCTGAATCACTCGGTGGCCATATTTGGTGTTATATTGCTGACACTACGCCTGTGCCTGGCACAAGCTTCATGAATCCCAGGGTATATGTCCCTCTCTTTGAAGGATGTATTATCCTCTTCAGATTGACTACATGTATAGATCTTCGGACATGGGACTGCAAACATATTTCTTGACCTCATCAGATCCAAACACAGTGAAAGTTTTAAGGGCAGTGGATGTGTAACATATGCCAGCATAGCTAGCGGGAGTTTTGTAAAAAATTATATGTCATTTGTACATTTATTTATTACTTATTGGCATTTGTTTACTGGGAAAGTCCACTAGGCCAAATTTTCAGTGGAGGCCTGGGGAGAAAATCTCCACATGAAACACAAATAGAATACATAGAATATCAAGACATACATTTTGAATATATATATAGGACCAATGCAGGAAAAGCTTTCTAAACAGTAGAACACTTAGAGTATATCAAACTGATTTGTACAGGTGATTGTGTTGAATATGTATTTGTAAAGTTGCTTGTGTTAAAAAAAATGTACAAGCAGTGGGTCTTGCTGGACAGAAAAAGAAATGCACCTGTAAGTCAGATTGTACTGTAACTGCTGAAATTAATACTGTAACAGAGGATACTGGAAGAAAAGAGGTTAATCTCCATCCACCTAACTTTGAAAAATAGCCTGAAATTAAATTACCTGGGTTAGGATATAAAGATTGTATCTTACAGTTCTGATTGCAGCCAGAGATGAAATGTCTGTGAAAACAATGACTAGGAATCCTGCTGCATTGTCCTTACAGTGAACTAACTGCTACCCTGGAAGGGTGGAATTGTTGAAATGTTTTTATGGCTTCCAGATACTATAACACATCTTAGCAAAGCTCTGTGTGTATGGTAACACATATCTGCGAGATTCTTGTTCAGTTTCTAGTAAAGGGCGGTAGTATGGGAACCAGAAGTCAGATTATTAGATGTATGTGATGTCATTCTTTAATTCAGCACTAAAGTGATGTTTTAATACTAGGTGAGACAGAAGTCTCAGAGCAGTCTTTGAATCCTGACATAGAAGGATGACTCACCAACGTCATCTTGCCTTGCTTTAGTAATCTGTCAGGAAAATACAGTGAGATTAGTTAAGTACTGTTATTCTGTATCTGTGTGAATCTATTCATCTGTGCTATTTTAATATTTCCTGTGATTGAAACTTTGCTGTTTATTTTAAATAGATATTTAGCATTTTCATGTTTTTTTATTATTTATTATTAAATATCTTTAAGCCTTTCATTGTGGCTGGTCTTTTTGGAGAATGTGTTAAACTTTGAAAGTACTTATATTTATTTGGTGACACTGTGGCTGCTCCTGAAAGCCTTGTTGCATTGGTCAAACACTACCATTTGTATTAGTATTAATTTTACTCAGTATAACTTTTGTTCACTTGTAAAAGCCTTAGAGTAGCTGGCTTTCGAGTGTCCTGGTGGCAGTATCTACCTCTTAATCTGAGTAGAGGGGCATATCTAGTAAATTTGTGCCAGCCCTTCCCAGGTGTGTGTGTGTGTGTGTGTGTGTGTGTGTGTGTGTGTGTGTGTGTGTGTGTGTGTGTGTGGGGGGGGGGTGAAAATCAAATCTCAAAGATTGTATGTTTCAGCTACTTGGAACAGGGACACAAAGCACTGGTTTCACAGAGAGGGTAGTAGAGGATTTGGCCTCAAACATTTAGCTGAGGACTCAACTCTACAGTTGTGCCATTGGGGAGTCTTACAGGGGGCTTGGAGATATAGAGAGAGGGAAGCCCAGTCCTTGTTCTCAGTGTTTTCTCTGTGTGCTCTTAAGGCAAATTGTGCTTGGTGCAGAGAGCTGCATCTGGAAATATTGTGTGCATCTATCTTTCTTCCAAGTAAACATCCTTCACTAGTGTCAGTGGTGAGGATTCAGGCTCTTTGATTACTGTCTCAGAGGAGGGGCATCACATATTGGTGAGCAGTGGTGTGGATATTAATTGAACTTCTATAGCCTGTAGGCAGTTGTCACTGAATGTGTGTGCACTCTCAGCAGCCACAAGGTAACCATATAGAGCTGCAGTTTCACACCCGTTTTATTTATTTTTTGTTAGTTTAGTTTAGTCCAGGAAAGTAGGCAAAGATGTTAGCAGAGGATTATGGCAAGCTGACAAAGAATCAGTTGGCCAAGTTGTGTGAAGCCAAAGGACCGGTGCATGCCAACCTAACTAAAGAGGAAATTATTTCAGCTTTTGTTGCAGCTCGGACCTGCAACCAGGAGGATAAAGAGTCTGCTGATGGGAATTTGCAGCCCTCAGAAACAGGGCAGTTCACCTTTTTTGATAAGAGGACTTAGAAATCCATCTGGAGTTAAAGAAATCTGAACTGGAGGCCAAACATTTGGAATTAGAATCAGCAGAGAGACTGTGATGTTTGGAGGTCAAAGAAAATGAGAGATTTGGAGGCTGAAGAAAATGAGAAGCAGCATCAACATAAGAGGGAGATGCTGACTCTTCAGCAGGGTCAAGGAAGTAATGAGGAAGGGAATAACTAAAACCCCAGAAGTAATAAAGGTCAGTAAATTTCTTCCACAGTTTACAGTGGGTGATCATTTTGATAGCCTTATTCACATATTTGAAAGAGTATGTAAACAGTATAATGTTGACCAAGGGCTCTGGGTATGGTTACTGACCCCCTTACTCCATGCTAAAGCTGCTGTTTTCAAATTGTCTGATATTGATTGTTTAAACTATGTTAAAGTAAAGAAATGTTTATTTAAATGCTTTAAGTTAACCCCTGAAGCTTACAGAAAAAAGTTTTGTGAGTATAGATGTAAGGCAAATGAAAGTGTATGTGATTATATTGCTGAGTTAAGCACTTATTTTAATAGGTGGGTGAGTTGGTGTCAGGTCATTACTTTTGAAGGGGTGGCAGACCTTTTGGTGAGGGAGCAAGCCCTTAACACTTTGCTGAAGACATGAGTGTCCTCGTGGCAGACTGGGAGTGTATATCTGAAGATGAGCTGGGAAGAAAAGGGAATCTCTACTTAGCAAGCAGGGCATCGCTGCACAAGAAAGGGGATACCGAGTGCTGCACATGGATATAAGGGAACCCATGGTCTGCAGCCTAAACCACCCCACAGGTGAAGCTACTAGTTTAGGTACACAGCCAGGATCAAGGGTTAGATGTTTTAAATGTAACCAGTGGGGCTATGTAGCATATACATTTCTACGGAAGCAAGATGGGAAACAAAAGGTGGGGGATCCAGCAATTGGGAATAACAATATGCCACTGGTAAGTTGCCTGGAGACAACAGGGGTACCAAACTATCACCAGGGTTTATATCTTACCTCAGTGGATGGAAAACAAGCCACTGCTAAGAGAGACACAGCCCTGAGATATCCAATATTAAGTCTGCAGTAGTTAAAGAGGAGCAGTACTTGCTTGGGCTATCCACTCCAGTTAGAGCTTTAGGAGGGACCCTATTCCAAATGCATTTGGCCAAGGTTCATCTTGACTGAGAGGGTGGAAAAAGAAGCAAACAAGTAGGTGTGTTTGAGGATATCACTGCAGATGTGTTGATAGGGAATGATTTTAATAATGCAGTCTCTTGTGTGCATGCAGTTATATGCAGTCAGGTTTGGAGATAGGCATGTGGATCTGGTAGTCTGGGGGAGACCCAGACAGACTCCACATCTGAAGCCAGGGCTGGGTAGGTGGCTATTTCAGGGAGGGAGCTACCCTGTAGCAGTAAGCCTGAAGGTGAGCCACAGCTGCTGGTAGGTACTTATGCTCCCTTGAACAGAGTGAATGCAAGAGCAGAGGTGACTGGTAGTACTTAAGCTGACAGAGTGGCACTACTGCCAGAGGATAACAGGCCTCCTGTGGAAAAGGAGCTGGGAAGGGTCACAAATATAGAGTTGAGACAGACTCAGCTCTTGGACCCTACATTATGAGTCTTGAGGAAGGTAGCTAAGGAAGTGCCTGATTCTCAAGACAAAGGAGAGTCTATATACTGGAACAAAGGGTTATTGTATAGAGAGTGGAACCCTGAGGGTGGGCTAGAGGGTGAGGTAATCCAACAGTTGGTAGTACCTAGTGGCTACCATCTGGCATTTCTAGCCATAGACCATGACATTCCTTTTGCAGGTCATATGGGCATAAAGCATAACAAGAGACGTATTATGCAGAGCTTTTATTGGCCTGGGATTGCAAGGAATGAAACACGGTTCTGCAGGGCCTATGAGAAGTGTGAAAAAGTAGACAAGGCAGGAGACAAGGTCAAGGTTCCTTTGATGCCTTTGCCTGTGATTGAGGAGCCATTTCAGAGGCTATCTATGGATATTGTGGGACCTCTGAGTAACCTACATTACACAGGGAAGGAGTATATCATGGTGGTAGTAAATTATGCTACTAGATACACTGACAAGGTGGCTCTGTCCTCCATTGAGGCAGAGAAGTTGGCAAATGCTTTGTTAGAGATTTTCAGCAGGGTAGGTTTCCCTAGAGAAATACTAACTGATAGAGGTGCCAATTTCATGTCAGACATGCTGGCTTGTCTGTGGGAGTGCTGTGGAGTGAAGCAGCTAAAGACCACCCCCTACTATCCCTAGACTAATGGTCTTGTGGAGAGGTTAACTTCTGCACTTAAGACCATGCTGTTGGCATTTGCAGACCAGTTTAAGAGAGAGTGGGACAAATATTTGCCTCATCTGCTGTTTGCATACAGAGAGGTATCCCAGGAATACACAGTTTTTTCACCCTTTGACTTGTTATATGGGCATAGGGTGAGGGGCCTTTAGATTTCATTCATCATGAGTGGGAGGGTAAATGTGAATCCCACAAGGAGTCTGTTGTGGTATATGTTCTAAATGTCAGGACAAGGCTTAGGGAACTCTTGGGTTTGGACCAGGAGAACCTGGCAGGAGCCCATTAGCAGAAAAGGGTCTGGTATGACAGGATTGCTTGACCCCGAGAGTATGGTGTGGGACAGCAGATTATGGTTCTCTTTCTTGTCAGACAGAATAAGCTGCAGGCAGCTTGGGAGGGACCTTTTAAAGTGATAAGGAAGGCCAATGATGTTAACTGATTTACTATCAAAACTTAGAGACTGCATTGGTCGACCAGCATGTGGTTGATTTTCAGTTTCCAAATTGGCAGAATGTTGAACCAAAATTGATTGACTACACTACAGCGTGTAGGTCAATAATTTGGGTTCAACATTGTGCAGGAAGGTCGCGGTTCAGTGAGGAACAGGCAATTAGCCCATTTTCTCACTGTAGTGCGATCTCGGAGTTGGTATATTTAATGTGCAAGAGGTGTGGGGGCACAGGGGGATGTAGCCCCCCCTGCAAAATAGTAGAGTTAATGTACCGTTAACTGTAGTGTTCAATGGTATGTTAATGTGCATAGCAGGAGGTGAGTGATGTCACCTCCTGCTATGTCAAATACATCGAACCATGGTGATTGATATGTTAATTTTTGCTTTGGTTTACTTTTTGCAATTTCAAATTCAGAATTTCAGGTTGACATTTTAAATGGTCAGTCAAAGCTGATTTGAAATTTCAATAGTAAACCATGTTAACTATATGGCAGTAGTTAACTGTATGGCTAGTCAGGAGGCAGAGGCAAAAATTGTACCATGCTAACATGATGAAACCTTACAATGATAGGGAGGCCCTAGTGCTGACTATTTGCAATGTATAGCAGGAGGAGTTTGAGGGGGATCTGGTGACTGATCTCCTCAGTGAGGCTCAGACTGATACCTCAGTGGAAGGGGTAGCAATGTCACAGCTGCTATCCATTACCCAAGATCGAGAAATCCAAGTAGTGTTACAGGAGTTTGGAGGGATGTTCACTGGGAAACCTGAGTGCACCCACTTAATGCAGTACTATTTGGATACAAGATCCCAAAGGCCTATCCAGCAGGCCCCTTACAATCTGCCTGAATGGAACAGACAGACTCTGAGGGACAAGATATGGGAAATGTTGGAACTAGGAGTAATCCAGGAGTCCAGCATTCCCTGGGCCTCCCCATTGGTACTGGTCCCAAAGAAAGATGGCAGTACCAGGCTCTGTGTGGACCACAGAAAACTAAATAGTCATACAGATTTAGATGCTTACCCCATGCCTAGGACAGATGAAGCCTTTGAACAGCTGGATGGAGCTAAGTATCTGACCACTATCGATCTTACCAAGGACTTCTGGCAGGTGCCCTTGACTCCCATCACTAAAAAGAGGTCAGCCTTTGTGACTCCTTTCAGATTGTATGAGTTCACAATGATGCCCTTTGGGATGCAAAATGCCCCTGAAACTTTCCAGAGGCTGATAGACCATATCCTCGCAGGAGCAGGAGATTTTTTCCTTGCTTATCTGGATGATGTTGCGATTTACAGCCATTCCTGGCATGAGCACCTTCAGCATGTCAGAAAAGTCCTGGGCAGACTGCAAAGTGCAGGGTTGACCATTAAGGCCAATAAGTGTCAGGTAGGCATGGCAGAAGTCTCCTACCTGGGACATAGGACAGGAGTGGTAAGATCAGGCCAGAACCTCCCAAAGTGGGAGCTATTCAGTGACCTACCCCTGTTACCAAAATCAGGAGAGGGCATTCTTTGGGACATTGGGGTACTATAGAAAATGTGTTCCTAATTATAGTACAATAGCTGCTTCCTTCACAAACCTGATGAGGCAAAACAAGCCAGATCCGTTAGTGTGGACCCCAGCCTGCAAGCAGGCATTCCAAAACCTTAAAGGGGCTTTGGGAGGAACCCCTCTGTTAACCAGTCCAGATTACAGCAAATATTTTTTTGTGTAGGTGGATGCTTTGAACCATAGGGTGGGGGCTGTACTCAGCCAGGTGTTATGCAGCTGTAAAAAATAATGTCTAACCATAGTATGGGCACTGCTGAAACTTCAACCCTATCTATATGGAAGGAAATTCTCTGTAGTTACAGACCACAGTCCATTACCATGGCTACATTGAACCATTCAGAAAAATACCAAGTTATTAAGGTGGAGCCTAGGGTTGCAGGCATATGATATGACAGTGCAGCACCATAGTGGGGTCAGCAATACCAATGCAGATGGGCTGTCAAGGCAGGATATTGGTTAATCTGTTCCCAGACAGGCTTATGTCCCTCAAATAACATTTCTGCAGGGTCACTTGAGAAACTAGCTTGAGTCTTCAAAGGTGTGGGAGATGTGACAATTTGAGGTATTGATAGCTGTGTTAGGAGAAGTAGGGAATTGGATGTGTAACATATGCCAGCATAGCTAGCTTGAGTTTTCTAAAGAATTATATGTCATTTGTATATGAAACTGATTTGTACAAGTGCGTTTGTTGAAAATGTATTTGTAAAGTGGCACCAACAGTTTGTCCTGCTGGACAGAAAAAGAAATGCACTTTTATGACAGACTGTATTGTAACTGTTGAAATTAATATTGTAACAGAGGATACTGGAAGAGAAGAACTTAATCTCAGTCCTGCATCATTGTCCTTGCTACTTGGAAGGGTGGAAGTATTAAAATGGTTTTATGGCTTTCAGATGGTACAACACATCTTAGCAAAGTTCTATCTGTGTGTGTGGTAACACATATGTGCGGGATTCTGGTTCAGTTTCTAGTAAAGGTGGTAGTATGGGAACCAGAAGTCAGATGACCAGATGTATGTGATGTCATTCTGTAATCCAGCACTAAACTGATGTTTTAATACTAGATGAGACAGAAGTCACAGAGCAGTCTGTTTTTGAAACCTGACATAGAAGGATCACTCACCATCATCTTGCCTTGCTTTAGTAAGTAACCAGGGAATAGTAATACTTTAGATCAGTCAGGAAAATATAGTGAGATTAGTTAAGTACTGTTTTTTTGTATCTGTGTGAATCTATTCATCTGTGTTATATTAATATTTCTTGTGATTGAAATTCTGGTGTTTATTTTAAATATATATTTAGTATTTTCATGTTTTATTATTCATTATTAAATATATTTAATCCTTTTATTGAGGCTGGTCTTTTAGATAATATTTTAAACTTTGAGAGTACTTTTATTTATCTGGTGACACTATGGCTGCTCCTGAAAGCCTTTCTGCATTGGTAAAACACTACCATTTGTGTTAGTATTAATTTTCCTCAATATAATTGGGTACCCTTGTAAGAGCCTTAGAGTAGCTGGCTTTGGAGTGTCCAGGTGGCAGTATCTACCTTATAGTCTAGGTTGAGGTGAATAGCTAGTAAATCTTTGCCAGCCTTTCCCAGGTGTTTGTGTGTTTGTGTGTGTGTGTGTGTGTGTGTGTGTGTGTGTGTGTGTGTGTGTGTGTGTGTGTGTGTGTGTGTGTGTGTTTGTGTCAAAATTAAATCTTAAAGAGTGTGTGTGTCAGCCACTTGTAGCAGGGACATAGAGCACTGCTTGTACATAGAGGGTAGTGGAGGACTTGGCCTGGGACCCTTGGCTGAGGACTCACTTCTACAGTTGTGCCAGTGTGGAGTCTTACTGGGGGCCTGGTGAGGGAGAGATATAGAGGGAAACCCAACCACTGTACTGAGTTTCTTCCCTGGGTGCTCTTAAGGGAAATTGTGTTTGGTGTAAAGAGCTGCATCTGTCCATGTATCTATCTTTATTCCAAGTAAACTTCCCTCACCAGTGTCAGTGGTGAGGGTTCAGGCTCCTTGATTACTGGCCCAGAGGAGGGGGTGTCACAATAGGAACTTTCCAAAGAACAGCAACAAAAATGTTTCCCCAGTGTGTGGCCTTTTCCCCATTATTTTTGTCTTTCTTTAAATTTCTTGCACTAAGAGATTGAGAGCTGTGGAGGAGAGGATCAGCATTGTTGATATCACAGAAACAGATTGCAATGACAAGTGATTTGGGACACAGAGGTGCATGGCTATAAAATATTTGAATTATGGAGAAAGGAAGGATGGAGGTGAAGTAGTGGTCTGTAGAAAAAACATTAAATATGAAAACAGTAAGGAGGAGGAACACAAACTGAGAAAGGTGCCATGAGACTGGGTAGCACTGGAACATGGGATAAGTGCCATAGCAGTATATGACATAGGAATGCTGATGAGTTCATATGATATACTGGGCTCTAGGCATGTCAAAACAGGAGAAGGATAAAAGAGGCAGGAAGAGATCACAGGAGTGTGGTAGAAGGAAAAGTGACTATAATATTATGACTTCCAGGGAGAGAAGGAGTGTAAGTTAATAGAGATGTTGGACTCTGAAGGGTTCAGACATTTTTTACAGGGCTGAAATAAAGAGATTAAAATTCTGGATGTGGTCCTAAACAAGGTAAAGGGGGCATTGATATCCAAGTGAACTCAGAAGTGAACAGTGACCGCATTTCTGTATGGCTTAGAATGACAAAGTGTGTAAGAACACAAGGACGATGATGACATGGTATTTTAGAATAGTGCATACCGATGTACTATGGAGAGGGTAAAAGCAAAGTTTAAAGACTGTCGGCAAACTGAGAATGTAAATATGCTATGGGAATGGGTTAGGGAAGAAAATGTAGGGCTATCAGGAAAGGTCTGAAGAAGAAATAATTAAAAACATGGAAAAGGTCAATTTTGCTACATAGGACAGTCAGGAGAGCAATTACAAGTGGAATAGTAATGTCATGTAAGGGAGGAGTAGGGAACTGTAAGGAGGCACAAAGAAGGGAAACAAAAAGTTTGATAGCGGCAAAGGTGCAAGCTGAAAGGGAGGTGGGATGAGGGTCAAGCAAAGGAATAAAGGCTTCTTAGGCATACATCAGAAAGGTGGACAGAAGCATAACCAACCATGTTGAGGGATGACTGCAGAGATATAAAAGAAGGCTGTGAAAAAATAGTGCTGTAGAGGAAAGGAAGTGTGCAATGTTGGGAAGGAAGTAGGAGTCTGTGTGGAAAACAGAAGACAGACACTAAGACAAAGATAGAGGACATTATGAGGGAACTGTCTTCCTAAAGAAATGCAACAACTAGATGGACTGCCTCATAAGAGTTTCAGGAATCTGGAAAGTATGCTGTCACATTCCTTACAAAGATCTTCAGCAGATAACTAGACATTGTAGAAGTACCTGAATTGTGGAGTAAAGCAAGAGTGTTATCATTGTATAAGGAAGAGAGGTAACATCTAGGGAGCTTCGGACCTGTTAACCTAATAGCAACAACATCAAAAATTCAGGGCTAGAATCCTGATGAAAGACTTGTTATTTTTCTAGAGGATAACAGTTAATATGGGTCACTGTCTCATTACCTACCATTTGGAGCTGTCAGTCAAACCTGGTCAAGTTTTATAAATTAATTTCAAGAGAACTTGACAGGAGAATAGCAGTAGATGTAGCTTAACTAGCCTCAACAAGACCTTTGACTTGGTCTCACACTGACAGTTGCTAAGTAAACTGGAAGGGCTAGGGGTAAAGCTGATGCTGAGGAACTGGCATGCTGCATGTTTCAAGGGTAGAACACATAGGGCAGTGATAAGATGAAGAATGGCAGGAATAATATCAATAACTAGTGGCAAAATGTCATGGCTGGTTTTAGTTACAGCAAAGCAGGCAGCACTTTTATGAAGTTTATTTATTTATTTTTTGGTAGAAAACTGCTGTTGGCACATTCTTTACATTAAATAAATAAATACACTTCCAGTAGTATCCCTGTTCAAACTAGTCATGGTGCACTATGATGGTGGCCCTGCACATCTGGCCACTTGATCTTTCTGCTTTGTCCCATGCATGAGCTAGACAATGAATTAGACAGCCTCAAAGACCATGTGAGTCATTCTCTAGATTCATTGTTTAGCTCATGGGTGGAAAAAGCAGAAAACCTGCACATTTTGAACATTGAAGGGGATATAATTATTATCTTGGAAGCATCAGTGGGAGGTCAGTGTTTTCTGGCATCATGAGGCAGGAGTCTGCAAGGGAATGCTGTGGGCATGGTGCAGCTCACAGTGCGGGTTGCAGCAGGTAATTTTCTTTTATCGTTGCAGGCAAGAAGGTATTATTTGTATGAAGTGGACAACTTTGAGGACCAAGTAGGGTTTGTGTGAGACAAGTTAGAATTCTTTACCCTCACTGGCTAGCTAGAGTATGTTTCTGTGAAAATTATTTGAAATAAATTGCTTTTGCCATTTGTATTGTTATTAGTTTATTACAATTAGACATCTGAGAGGCACACAGTCAGCAAAGTGGTTATAATTGCTAATACAGAAGCATTCCATAGATGAAAAATGTCTAACCAGCTGTCATTTTCTGTATATAAACATTCATCTTTCTAGCTTTATGGAACTAATGCACTTTACAGCAGCTATTGTTTGTGTGGATGGAAGCTGAATTTTATTACTGAGGTCATTATTTATTTATTTATTTTTTGACCACAGTCAGACAATTGATGCATACACAGTCAAAAAAGCAGATATAATTTCTGGTATAGAGGGCTACCTGTGAATGAAAATGACTGAAACTATTTATTACCATGTCAAACAACTATTAATTTGGCTTTGCAGGACTTGTACACATTCATGTATGGCAAACTGGAATATATTTCTGCAGCCATTTTTTTAAATCACAACCAGAAATCAGAGGCATAAAAATAATGTGCCTGCAATTGACTGGTATGCATGCTGTAGGTGGAAAAATGTGACTTTGATCTGGATTGGCATGAGAAATGTCACACAATGTATTGTATTTGCTAAAATCAGTGTAAACCAATCATTAAATGATTTGTACATGTGTTTATGTGGGCACATATGTGTTACAGTGTATCTAAGAGTTATAGGTGAACCATCTTTTCTTTCATTTTCCAACACATTCAGACTTTAGCATTGTACACAGTAAGTGGCTATCTTTGGCAGTCAGGACAGGATGTGTGTAAAAGCAACTGATTATTGGTATAGTGGCATATCAAGTAGTGTTGCCACTTATTGTTCAGTTTTTGCCTTTGTGGAATCTGCATGTACTCCCTGTCTCTGTGCTAGTTCTAACCAGGTACCTTACTTTCTTCTAATGTCCCAAAGGCTTACGGTAGGTGAATTAATATTCCTTCAATTTGTCTGTAGGCAGAGGCATGCTAATGCCAGGGCGGAGGATGCAGTACACTCTGGGTGCAAACAATAAGGGGGTGCAGCCTTGTAATCCTAAGGAAGATCTTTTAAGGAAGGGTGTTCTTTATGAATACACTCTGCATATGTGCATCTCTCTGTGCATTGATGCATGCACCCCATTGCTTACTTATTCCTGTTCCATGCACATTCAGAATTTAAATACAACACTAACTGCCACTACTCCATGGGGATTACCTCTGTTAAGGCGTGTTTCTGTGTGTGGTACTAGAACTGTGTGTGTGTGTGTGTGTGTGTGTGTGTGTGTGTGTGTGTGTGTGTGTGTGTGTGTGTGTGTGTGTGTGTGTGTGTGTGCGTGTGTGTGTGTGTGTGTGTGTGTGTGTGTGTGTGTGTGTGTGTGTGTGTGTGTGCGTGTGTGCGTGCGTGTGTGTTTAAAATGCCCTAGTTAGGGGTGGTAGGTTAGTTAATTTCCTTAAGCTCAAACCCTATATCTTGGTTACAGGAAAAAGGGCTTGACTCTTCTACACCAATTACTAAACTGAGGTTTGGTCCATTTTCAAGGAATTCGAGCTTCAGTGCATTTTCAAGGTATTGTAAGCTTCAGTGCATTTTCAAGGAATTGTGAGCTTCAATGGAAGAGAAGTTTACTGTTGCTCATGCTAAGTCTGTTTTCAACATACAACTGCTTTGTTTAGCAAATAGTCACAGCACAACAGGTAACATACTTGCTCTTGATATAGAAGTCTGTGGGTTCTACTCCCACAGATTGTAGATGGACTGCTGATACTGTGTTGCACTTTAAGGGGGAGTGGGTGGGGTTGTTGAAATCCTGAGAGTATCCTCCTTTGGATGAGATACTGAGTAACTATGACCTTTTGTCATCCATTCTGTATTGCAATATTACTAGCTAACCACTTTTTTATTGGAACAAGTAGTTTATTCTTCAAGGACAGCAGGCATTGAATTTGTAGATGAAACACTGCAATATAATGTTGTTTGCTAGCAGCAGATCTGTAATGTGGAATTATTCAGATAACTTTTACCTCAAGGGCTATGCATATTGACTGATATTGGTGGATTATAATGACAGACGTTTGAGTGGCCTTTTATGGTTGAAATGTTCTGAAATGACCAGTTTTGTCATTACTGGGGTCATATGTTTTGTTTCATTGTTGACTGGAAAAAAATGTTCAAAATTGCAAATTTAAAAGGGTCTATATTAGCACATTGAATTATTACTACTTCGAATGTTCTGTTATCGAGCCCTTTGCATCGAACGCTGAAAATAACAAAGCTGCAGAATATCGAATACTTTCCTAGGGAAAGTATTTGGTGGGCCATTTCTGCAGCTTCACTATTTCCTCGACTGTGGAGTGAAGGTTACAGACCAGGTTAAGTTAAGTGTGCGAAAGAAGTTGAGTGTGTGATAGGGACCTTAGGGTTAGGGAGCGGGTAAGGTGAGTGTGTGGTAGTTATGAACCTTAGGGTTAGGGTTGGGTTAAGGTAAGTGGATAGCTAGTAGTGTATGTATGGTTTAGTGTAGGGTTTTGTGAAGTGTATGTGTGTGGATTATGTATTTTGGTGTGCTTGTGTTGTGTGTATGTTTGTTGGAACAGCAAATTTTTTCCCTGGGAAAGTGTTCGATGTTGTGATGTTTCGAGTGAAATGGTTCAATATTAGAACATTCGAAGTAGCAATACTTCAATGTTCAATGTTCTAATATAGACACATTTTAAACAAGTGGTGCTGTATTATACAAGGAATATCATTTAATATAATCAGGAAGTTGAATCAAAGAACACACACATGTATGCATGATCCTAAAAATGTGTGCAAGGGGCCTATGGTTTGAAAACAGCCTAAAGGTAAACTTTATCCACCTCTGGTCAGGTGCATTTTGTTTGAGTGTGGGTTTCAGTGAATGTGAGTTTCAAGGGCGGAGAAGTTTACTGTTAATTCTAAGTCTGTTTTCATTGTGAGACTGCATTTTTTTTAGCAAATGTCTATCAGTGTTTGTGCTATAACATTTGAAATAAAAGTTTTAAATTAAATCCAAATATCTGTAATCACCGTAGAAGTAAAGGAGAAAACAATATACACACTGAGAGGTTTGAACAATGTTTATGGTAACTGGGGAGAAATAGCCAAGTAATGGAACACTGGAATGGCTGGGGGGTTGCTGTCTATGTGTGTGGGGGGAGGGTGTTCCATTACCCTGCCTAGGGCCCAATTTGACCAAAATCAGGTTCTGAAGTAAACACTTTGTTTCTTCATCTTGTGTGAGTTTATGTGTCCATGCATGAAAAGCAGTACAAGATTGGAGGAAACTCAGAAAGAACTATGCACAAGATCAGAGAGATCCAAGTTATTTTTTTAAATGAACAACAGTCTTCCAGTTGTTCAGTAGTATAATGCAGTAGAGAGTTGTGCAGTGGAAAAAAATTTGTTTAACTGAACCCAATGAACTGGATTAATCACAGCAAGTGAATCAACCGGGGCATTTTGGATTACCAGACTGTAGGTAATCATTTTTTTTCATGTGAATGTAACCAGATTTTCTTTCTTATTTTGGAGAGGGGGTGGGGGGATAGTGACTAGGCTAGTGCGTGCGTGTGTTTGCTTTTGTTTAAGTATTTTGAGTTTAGCTAGTGTGTGTGTGTTTGTGTGTGTGTGTGTGTGTGTGTGTGTGTGTGTGTGTGTGTGTGTGTGTGTGTGGTTGTTTTGGTAGGGTGGTGTGGGGGGTAGCCATCTGGGCTGTGGATTAACGTGACTTGTCCTTTCACTTGCTCAGCTTAAATTCTGCCATTAAGGCTGGCAAGTGAATATTTGTGCTAATAACTCTGAATATTTTAATCTTGTTTTGCAGGGGGTTTGCCAGCTGTGTTGTAGATGAATGTAAGCTGTCCTTTTCACTTGGTTAGTTTAAATTCCACCCTTAAGGTGCATTTGTGTGAATAAATCGGAATAGTTATGCTTTTGGGGGGTGTGCCAGTAACTTTCCCGAGGATTCATTAAGACCTGCATGACATGCAGGAATAGTGCAGGAGCTGCTGCATGCAATATGTCCACTGAGCGATTCAGTGCAGAGCTCCCGGGACGTGCACGAGCGCTCCCACACTATTCCTGCATGAACATCACTGCTTTATGCTAATTACCTCATTTGCTGGTGAAAACCATGCAAATGAGGTGAATTAGTGATTCAGCAAGCAGGCAGGTATTTGTGCAGGAATAGTGTAACCCGCAGAAATTTATTCAGTTACTAGCAAATAAGAAAATGGAGGCATGACAGCCTCAAATAAAGCATGTATTCCATTTATTAGGCATGCCAATGGCCAAATATAAGGGCATTGGCATGGAAAATAGTTAATTTTTTTTTAATAAAACTTTTTTTTTTGGCCGATCTCGGATGTTTAAGCACAGGGCAGCAGCATGCAAATGGGATTGTGCCAAAAATAAAAAAATTGGAAAAATCAATTTTGAGATAAATCTGCATTTTGCCTTTATAGTCAATGGCATGCAGAATAAAAACAATACCAGGGAATGGGGTTGCTAAGGAGAAAGGTTCAGTGTAAGTGTAGTAACTCAGGAGTAAGGCAGTGGTGTATGCAAGTGAGGGGATTTATACTGAATCACAAATTTCTTCTAAGTGTCAGACTGCACCTAACCATTTAGGTGCTCTAACACCATGGTGTAGACAGGAGAAGCAGCTAACAAGAAAAGGGTGTGTGTCATGCTTGCTGTAAGCACACTGGAGCTCAGTGGCCTGTGTTTGCCCTTGGCTAAGCACAGCTATGGAAGGGGGTGTGTCTGAGACTGTATTTTCCTATTCCATGAAATGCAGAGCGTGTTCGCATCCAGGGAGGGCCAGTTCTGCTTAAAATTGTTTACTTTAACTAAACGAGTGTGCATGGCATGCACCAGGCCTAAACCAAAAAAAACACAGGGGATAGCAGAACTGTTTACATTTGAGCACCGGGAATGTGGGGTGTGCATCAGGGCTTAAACAGGGAGGAAATGGGATGGGGAAACTGCAGAAGGAAGGCAATCAAGGAGAACAACCATAGCTGGAAGATGGAATGCATCAAAATCAGCCAATTACACAGGCAGCAGCCCAGCACACTACTATAAACTATGCAAACACCTTTCAGTCTGTGTTTTCACACAAACTCTACAGCACTGGTGTATACATTCGGGGAATTTTAAACTGACAAAACTAATAAAACATGTTAGGGGCTGCTGTTGCTTTGATCTATCAGTATGTACTAGAGACTGAGGGTGGTGAGGAAGATAATGCTGATGACCATCTCAGACCAAGGAGGAGAAGGAGAAGAGTGTTCAGACCCAGGGTAACCTACCAGGGGCTACATGATCTGGAAATAGTAGAGTGCTACAGGGAGGACAGGGACATATTTCAACAACTTGTTGAGCTGTGCTGGCCTTGCCTCAGACCCAGAACCAACAGAGGGGAACCTATCCCAGTGGATACCAAGGTATGTGTAGCCTTAAGAATACTAGCTACAGGTACTTTCCAAAGACCAACTGGCGATACCATGGGAATCTCACAGGCATCTGCATCCAAGATACTCCACCAGTTCCAGGATGCCATGTGACTGCATGTTGCTATGGACATTTACTTCCCCAGCACCTGTGAGGAGAGGACCATCAATATGCGTCTCTTCCACCATGTAGCAGAATATCCAGAGGTACTGGGTGCCATAGACTGCACACACATCCACATCAAAGCACCATCCGGTGACCAGGGTAGGGTTTACCTAAACCACAAGGGGTTCCACTCCATCAACTGCCAGGTCATATGTGATGCCCAGGGCATTATCATGAATCTATGTGCTGGCAGCCCTGGAAGCTATCATGACTCCCAAATCTGGCATTCGTCACAGCTGTACTGGGGGTTTGTCAGTAGGGACATCACATATAACCATCTGGTGGGGGATGCTGGCTACGCACTGGTACCGTGGATGATGACACCCATCAGAAATGCACACACACCTACACAAGAACACCATAATGAGACACACGCACAAACTAGGATCATTATAGACCATGTGTTTTGGATGTTCAAGTCACAGTTCTACTGCCTTGACATATCTGGTGGAGCCTTACAGTACTCTCCAGCCACATGTGCACACATGTTCATAGTATGTGTCATGCTACACAATATGATCCTGCGGAAACAGCTGCAGCAGGAACAAAATGGGGAAGGGCCACACAGCCTGCCACTATTGCCAAGGTTTCCACCAGCACAGAAGGACTTGGAGGAGGAGCATCCTGAGCCTGCCCCTATAGGCAGATGGAGGCATGCCCAGTATGCCCTGGCCTTGTCAAAGAGGCAATGCATAGCACATACACTGACAATGTAGGACCCAAAGGACTGATCACTCTCCCTGTCTCACACACACACAGTAAAATGGATGCCAAACAACACACCGTCTATACCCTACCATGTATAGGCAGTATACTGTCTGCATCTGACATAGTCAGCCCTCAAGCACCATCCTCAAAACAGCCTCAAGCACAAAGTAAGTCAGTCTCCATAACAAAATTAATGAATGGAGTGGAATGTTTTGATAGCGTATCTATGGTATTGATTCAAGCATGCAAGGGAATGGGGTGGCTTACTGGAATAGCAGCAGACAACTTACAGCTCTGTGGGTCAGCAGGGAGTGTATTCTCAATACTGGCCTACCCACACCATGCAGTACCACCCTAGTTGACAAATCCCACTGCAGTATATGTGGTGAGCCAAATGGCTGGGGAGTCATAAGTCACATGCATGGATATCAAAGTGGGAGTCCCATACTCAACCCCAGCCTCACCCAGCAGATCAGCTGTAGAAAACCATACAAAAATGCCTGCAAAGGCCCCCACATGGCGACATCCATGAAATCCCCACCCACAGACTTTTACACAGTGATATTACAGCAGTTCTGGAAGTGGCAGTATGGCTTTTAAACGTAAGAAGTCTGAAACTACAAATGTCTAAGTGTATGCTAAATGGGACCAAAAAGTTAAGCAAATATCATCACAGTCTCTTCAAATGTATACGGTATACAAATGTGTCACCCTCATAATCCCATAGAAATGCAGTAACATGTCCCTAGCCTTAAGCAGCATCCAGCCATCAACTAGAGTGATGGCTCAACACAAACAGAAAGCAGTAATCAGTAATACCCACAGTGAACTTACTGGTGCCATTCTAGGGTTGTCCAC
Organism: Protopterus annectens; assembly: GCF_019279795.1. NCBI lineage: Eukaryota > Metazoa > Chordata > Ceratodontiformes > Protopteridae > Protopterus > Protopterus annectens. Next base: position 172,217,150 of record NC_056733.1, read on the forward strand.
TGCTGGCAGCCTGGGAACTTATCAGAATGCACGGGCTTGCTACAGATGGCCTGCATCTGTCACACCTGACCTACAGGCCTGTGGCAAATGCCCATGCCTCACCCACAGTGCCCTGTTAGGGAGCATCATGAGGTCCATAACAGCAACATAACAGTCAAAAAAAGGCCATGCAGCTAACTGCTAGGAGAAAACCTGCCAGTGTCAGAGAGCCAGAAATCTGGCCAAAGCCATGAAGAGTGGGGTGAAAAAGGTCCAAAGAGAAGGACACCTTTGAAATACTACTCTAATAATGTAATAAAGCTAAAGGAATGATTTTAGTAGCATGGAATATCTGATGGGTATGAAGTCAAAAACTGCAATGTCAAATGTCAGTAACCAACTCCCCTCTGAACTGACTTCTATTCTATCTCCTGTCCTTTTCAAAGAAAAACTTAGAATTTACCTTAGAAAACACTGGCTATGTCCCTGCCTTAACCCAGACTGAAACCATGTATTCTACTATTCCACTTCCCCTCCATCTCTGTGACTTCTGTTACCTTCTATTTTATTTCTTCACTACTTAACACTCACCACTCCACTTTTCTTCTCCTCCTGATTATATTACTCAGATTGCTGAGGGTTCATATAAACAACTAATCTACCTACTTAATTGTCTTTAAATGTCTTTTTCTCTTTCTTAAGATGTTTAGATAATGCTAAATAAGTTATGCATTTTTTATTACAAGAATGTTGTATGCATTTGTTGTACAACTGTTAATTTTGTGTGCAATTAGTTTGTTTTTTCTTCCTATTTTATTTCCAGATACTGTATATTTCCCTCCTTACTTTTTTATTCTGCTCTTTATTGCATCCTATGCAATAGTTACTATGTCTATGTGGAGCTTTTCTCCCCGGGCCTCTGCTGAAAATGGAAATATATCCAGTTAGACTAGCCCGGTTAACAAATGTAAAATAAATAAATAAATAAAATATCTGACTTCAACCCTGAGTGACTTGCAAAACACTTTTCCTTGAAAACCACATTCCCCCACACACCCCCAAGAAACTGAGGGTAATGCTGCTCAATGCCAGAAGTCTAAATCTCAAAATGCACGCACTCGAGGCCCTTCTCAGTATGGAGAACATCGATGTCTGTGCTGTAACTGAAACCTGGTTCAAGGCTCCTGAGAGCACCCCGGCACTATTAGGTTTCACCTCATATCATGCGTTCCGGCCCCAAAACCCGGACCACACCACAAAAGGAGGGGGTGCATCCATATTCATAAAGGATACCCACACCTCCAGGTTGGTGGCAACGCAAGCTCGGAAACCATCCAGGTGCAACTAACCATAGGCAAAACTGCTCTACAAATTGTAGCATGCTACAGGCCACCCTCTCAAACTCAGGAACCCCACACAGCCTTCCTGAAGACACTGGAGGGTATAAATGTATCTCCAAACACCATCATATTGGGTGACTTCAACTACCCGAATATAGACTGGGAACATTACTCAAGCCCTAACTTTCTAGCCCAACGGTTCCTGGAGTTCATAAATTCAAATGCCATGGAACAGCTAGTCACTGTTCCCACGAGAGGAGAAAATATACTAGATCTCATTGTCACAAACATGGGGACAAAATGCTCCACACCGAAGTATATCCCTCATTGGTGAGATCTGATCATAAACTAATCTCACTGGAAATCCACATCCGCCCCACCCCAAACAAAAAAGACCATAGTGAAGAACTTCTCTAAAGCAAACTTCACACTACTCAAGACTGGTGTGGTATCCTTCAAGGCCCCTGAGTCAGTGGAAACCACAACCCAAGCTCTGGAAGCCCTTACAAATGCCTTCTATGAACACCTCCAGGACTGCATGGATCAGGCAATCCCAAATAAAACCAAGACTCTTTCCACAAAGGGCAAACGTCCAGTCTGGTGGACCCCAGCCATTAACAAACTTTACAATAAGAGGAGAAAGCTATTACATGATAGAACAAAATCCATAAAAGGAAGTCACCCTGATCATTATTAGTAAAAAATACGAGCACTCATAAAATCAACTAAGGCCAATTTTGAGAGAAAAATTGCCATGGATTCAAGGACAATCATAAGGCCTTTTTCAGCTATGTTAGGAACCTGGGTGGAAACTCACAGATATGCTCAGAATTAGTCCAAAATGATACAAAAATCACTGAACCCACAGACATTGCCAACATACTGGCAGACAGGTTCAGTGCAAACTTCACCCCCCCCCTAAAGGAGAGATAACTATCCCAGCTGAGTGTAGCCTCCCGGACATCTCAAATGCGCAGGTGAAAGCTGCTCTCTCTAAAGCTAAAAACACAGCATCAATGGGACCGGATGGTGTCCTCGGCTGTGTGCTACACGAGCTAAATGAGGAATTAAACCCGCACATAAGGCAGCTGTTTAATCTCAGCCTTACCACAGGATACGTGCCCAAGGAGTGGCGTACAGCAACTGTGGTCCCACTCCACAAAGGCGGTGCCTCACGGACCCTGGTAATTACCGCCCCATAAGCTTAACAAGTCTAGTCTGCAAAGCTATGGAGAGGATCATAATGGAGCTCATAAACAAAGATATAGGGGACTTGCAGACATTGGACCCGACCCAGTTTGGCTTTGTCAAGGGAAGATCATGCCTTTTGAACTTGGTCGACTTCTTGAAACAGTCACCAAGGCCATTGATGAGGAAAGGCAGTCCATACAGCCTACCTTGACCTTGCAAAGGCTTTAGACACAATACCCACTCGGGTATTGTAGAAAAACTACCAGCTTAAATGTAAACCCATATGTCACAAGATGGGTTGCAAACTGGCTTAAGGACAGAACCCACAGGGTTAGAGTTGCTGGCGCTGTGTCAGACTCCAAGCCGGTCACAAGTGGTGTCCCACAGGGCTCGGTCCTTGGCCCCCTATTGTTTGGCATCTACTTCTCAGAAGTACAGGCCAACATGGGAGGACTTTGGCTGACAAAGTTTGCAGACAACTGCAAACTGGGCCATAGTGGAAAGTGCATCGGACACGGATATCCTTCAGAAGGGACTCACGGAAACAGATAGCTGGTGCCAGAGCCATGGCCTGAAGTTAAACTCCAAAAAATGTATAGTCATACCCTTCGGGAAAAACAAGGTAACCCCAAGCTACCATATAGGTGGCAATCCACTAAGCACATAAGAGGTTATCAGGGACCTGGGGACCCAGGTTGACAGTGGCCTTTCTTTTGACACTCACGTTGCTAAAGTGGTTAGAAAGACCTTCTACATTGCCCACCTGATCATGAAGGGATTCACATCCAGATCTAGTGAGGTCATTGTTCCCCTGTACTCTTCACTTATCAGACCAATGATAGAGTACAATGCCCCATTCGGGATGTATCTCACCCGACATCTGCAGCAATTGGAGAGACCCCAAAAGTTCCTCACCAAAAGGATAAAGGGACTCCAAAATCTGTCATATGCTGCCAGATTGAAGAAACTCCAGCTCTATTCAGTCGCATACCGTCTGCTCAGAGGTGACATGTGCCTGACATACAAGGCCATGTCCAACCCGAATTAATGGACATGCTCCACCTCAAAAATCCAAATCCACCAAAACCACTAGAGCAAGCGACTTAAACCTTAGCACGGATATAAATAGGACGTGCTGGAGGGATAGATTTATCACTCAGAGACTCCCTATGCTGTGGAATAAAATCCCGGTCCATGTGAGGCAGAGCACCTCGCTGACTCTGTTCAAGAGAAATCTAGACCTGTGGATGGGAGATCGTATGTTTACCCCGGGAATCATCTCTGTGTCACTGATGGACAGAGGCACAACAAACTAATGGGCACAGTATTTTTTCATATAAAATTTGGGCTAGGCTTATAAATGCCTTAGGGCAGATAGCCTAGTATAAACCTATGAACCTATGAACCTATGAACATTCATTTGCATAACCAACAAGATACATGAGTCATGAATGTGGAGATTCTGTGATACTCTGTACAGTTGACAGGCAGGGCTAGTAGTCTAGCCATGGAAATGTACTCATTGCAGGCAGTTTTAACTCTAGAAGATGGTGACATGTCTGCACCCACAGAACCCTAGCCCACAGCCATGGGGAGTAACACACCCTTCCCTGATCACTCATCTTATGCAACATCCTGATCCCAAAATGTGACCAGCCAAGCAAAATGAGGTGGGCCATACATATATGTCAGACAAACACACACCTCCAGGCTGGTCAAGCAGTCTGACACAAACAAGACCCTCCAAGTGCAGTCAACCTTTGAGCAGACCCCTATGCAAAGCATTTGTAGCTATAGGCAAAGATATCTGACCTAGGACCCCCCATATCATATCCCTTACAAATCTATCTATAGTCTGCTCATTCACCCTGATCCTGTCTGACTTATATTACCCAACTGTAGACTGGAAATCACACTAGGCCAGAACAGAAATGCACAGAGATTCCACCATTGTAATATATCACCAAGGTGCTGGACTGTTTCCACAGCTCCAGCAGTCAATTACTTGCAGGCACATCTCTCAACAGGGTGGATTGTGCAAGAATTCATAGCATTTGGACAATAAGTTTGGTGTGTGCATAATCCACCCTGTATTCCTCTGGTAAATCACTGTGATGATCTGAGGAGGCATGACATGAGGTACTGAAACAATACATGACACTGTCAAACAGCATATATGTCAGATGTCTGCTAAAACAAGCCCTATAAGCATAGCAACACATACATTACTGAGAGAAATAGTCACAGTCACTGTATGACCCATTGCACCCCCATTTTGATAGGCTGTCTCCAGATATCCTGCACCAACAGGTTGAGAGGTATGGCTGTAGCACAAAACAAACCAGACTGGAGTACAACAATTCCTATAATGGAGTCCCACATGTACTATAGAAGGTCACACTGGGCATGCTCATACACTTAGAGAAATGTCAATAGTATCTATGAATGAACAGGGCATTCCCACCCACCGCACTTCCCATTGCCCTACATTAGCAATCCTGAAGATGTCTGTCACCATAGAACTACCTTTCATCAGGCCTCAGCTCCATAAGCTCTGTGGTAAGTGCAATAAATGAGTAACACTCTAGTACAAATAACTAATTAGATAGGAGTTCTAATTTCAGTCCTGGCAAATGTCAAATTGTGTGTGTGTGTGTGTGTGTGTGTGTGTGTGTGTGTGTGTGTGTGTGTGTGTGTGTGTGTGTGTGTGTGTGTGTGTGTGTGTGTGTCTGTATTTACAAGTTAAAGCTTTTGGGTCCATTCCAACCCAGTATACTTCCCCTTTCTCACTTTAGCAGTCCTGCAGAAATCACTCACCTTAGAAGTCCCTTTTGTCAGGCCTCAGCCCCATAAGCTCTGTGGCATGTGTGATAACTGTGTAACACTATAGTACAAATAACTAATTATGTGGGAGTTCTAATCTCAGTCCTGGCAAATGTCAAACAGTGTGTATGTGTGTGTGTGTGTGTGTGTGTGTGTGTGTGTGTGTGTGTGTGTGTGTGTGTGTGTGTGTGTGTGTGTATATGTGTGTTTACAAGTTAAAGCTTTTAGGTCCATTCAAACCCAGTATACTTCCCATTTCCTACTTTAGCAGTCCTGCAGATATCACTCACCTTAGAAGTCCTTTTTGTGAGGCTTCATCCCCATTAGCTCTGTGGTGCATTTGATAACTGTGTAACACTATGGTACAAATAACTAGTTAGGTAGGGGTTCTACTCTCACATCTGGCAAGTGTGTGTCAAAGTGTGTCTGTTTGTAAACACCCACTACACTACTTTATCAGTCCTGCTAATGTAATTCCCATTATAGTATCATAATCACTCGGACGGTGTCAGGCTGACGGGGCTGAGCCAGGGTAGTGATAACGACTGGATTCCAGCTGCACAACCGGAACGGCGACCATTGGAGGTTTCTTTTGTTACTAGCTTGGGTAACAGTCAGAACAACATGATTTCCCGTGTAGGCAGTGGCTCTATGAACGAGGAGGAGGCCGGTCGTTCAGCGTCTTATGCAGGAGCAGTTTTAAATGCTCGGTCCAACGGTGACCAACGCACAGACCAAGACATTACTGTAAATAGAACTGCTGGTAGGGGTGACGGGTTACCCAACCTTGGTGGTTGGTTACTGGACACTACCGGTTTTTTGTTTGGGCAAGAAGGTATGTCTATCGGTACTGATTTACCTAATGGAAATACATGTTTAGCTGATAAACTTAAATTGTTTGACTCCAAACTGCTTAAACTTAAAAAGTTGCAGTTGGAGTCTTCATATTTTAAACAGTGTATCGTTGAAAAACTTGTACCGAAAGGACTGCGAAATAACTTTATGCCATCAGGCCTAATTACTGACTCAGACTTTTTAGTCGACTTAGAATCATTGTTTCAAAAGCAAGGCAGTGAACTGTTAGACCTTATTGTTAAGTATTATGCAATACATATTGACATTTTACTGAATGACATTAATGACTTGGACAAGGATGTTAAAGCTCACCTTGATTTTAGTAGATATAGATTTGACTATGGGAGAATTTTGTCTAGTATAGACACACTGTTAATAAAATTAAAAGGCAACAAAAACAGGAAACTGGTCAGGGATAGGGAGGCATACCTGAAAAAATCTGCTTACCCTAACTTAAAGGGAATTAGGGATACACGCATAGGTACAGGCAGGGTTAATCCAACAACACAAACGGAAGAGAATGACACTAGGCTGGAAGATATAATAGAAGAAGATGCTTTTGAAGGCATCGAAGGGGACAACAACCCAGAACCCAGGAGGAGCAATAGAATTAAGGGGTTTGCTAGGGACAATGGGGGACCTGGTAACTCCCAGAGTGGATTTAATAACAACAATAAATCAAATAAACAGAATACAGGCTACAACAATAGTAATTTTTTAGGCCAACGCGGCAGGAAGCCTTATGGGAACAAAAGAAAGAGCTAGATGTAGATCTGGGGGACGAGGGGACAGACAGTGGTACCCCTCCCCGTGGTTGTTTAGGCAACACGGTTTTCCCGGACCAAGTGTTGGAAACAGACTATCCCACCATTCTTATTAACAAAAATGGAGATTTCAGGATTTACAACTTTTCTGATATCACACTTGACAACCAGTTGGTTGAACTATTGGCATTTGGCAATTCTTTCGTTCCAAGTAGGAATGGTAATATTGCCAAAGAAATCATAGAACTTAAATGTTTTGTGAGGAAGATGAACCTCCAACTTATGTTCAACCAATTAACTGATGGTGACAATCCAATTGAAGATGGTATTATGATTAATAATTTAAAGTTAGCCAGTGTGTTCAATCCCCCTTTACATTCCACTTTACAACTGTTTGAAAACATCTGTGAAATGGACTTTAGATTCCTAGCCCACAATATTAATAATAGATCTAGGATCAAACAATACAATGTCACTAAAGAACAGATGGCACTCCTGGAGGAGATCAGTCGCTTACCTGTACGGGTATTAAAACCTGATAAAGGTGGGGGGCTTGTTATATTTTACAACACAACATACAATGAGAAGATGTCATTATTATTAGAGGGTGATGCTTATACAGCAGCCTCAAAGAGTGAAGTCAATGGCAGCATTCAGAGAATTAGGGGTTATTTTAGGGACCTTTTTTTGGCGGGTAAAATTGACATGAATATGTATAATTACATCGACATAACTTGTTCAAAGATACCCGTCATGTTTGGTATCCCTAAAATTCATAAGAGCATCAGTGACCCCCCTATGAGGGCATTGATTGACGGGAGGTCGTCCATTACTTATCCATGTTCGAAGCTTATTACTCAGATACTGGATAAGTATATTAAAGGAATTCCCAGTATATGTAGGGATTCATGGACGTTCCTTGACAACATCAATCGTGTACCGTACCATGACAGTAACAACTTGTTGACCATTGACGTCATAGACCTATATACTTCCATTCCACATTTGGAGGCGGTAGAGTGGATTGGTATTATGTTGAACAGCTTTGGTGCCTCTAAACTTGAGGTTGATTTGGCCACTGAATTGCTGGAAATTGTGTTGACCAGCAACTATTTCACCTTTAATGGTGATTTCTTTTTGCAGAAACGTGGAGTGGCGATGGGCTCCCCTTGTGGGGCGGGGGTAGCAAATTATGTGATGGGCTACTGGGAGGCCAACATCTTGAACAGGGTTCTTGGGCACAGTGAGCTTGTTACATTCTATACCCGGTTCCTGGACGACATGTTTTTGTTGTTCAGGGGCTCGGAAGCACAAGCAGTAGAGTTTGTAGAATCCATTAACTCTACAACTGAATTTTTGAAATTTACATTTAAGTTTTCAGTTGAGGAGATAGATTACCTTGATGTTAAACTAGTGAAAGATACCACAAACAAGGTTTTGACATCAACTGTGTATAGGAAACCTACGTACTGCAATTCTTTCCTGCACTTCACCAGCTTCCATCCATACAAACAAAAAAGGTCCATTGTGAAGGGACAACTGGTGAGGGCAGGAAGAATGTGCAGTACCTTGGTGGACTTCACTAAGGAATGTATTCTACTGAAGGAAATGTTCACCAATAGGGGTTACCCTGATAAATTGCTGGTAGAACTTATTGAGGAAGTCACGTTTAAAAGGATGAAGGGTTTTTATAAACCCTTACTTTTCCAGCAAAACTCAGTACACAATGGCTCTGGTACCAACTCAGGGCAGGAAATGATCCCTGACGGGAGTGAGGGGAGTACCATAAGGGCACCTCCAAGGTCCAAGTGCGATTTCTCGTTGAGTTTTGTTACCACTTATAGTATGAATACTCAAGGTATTCTAGACATCATTAGGAAGAACTGGCATCTTATTTCTTCCAACGGCTTCTTAGCTGAAAAATTAGGTACTGAACCTAGATTCATATTTAGTAGGTCCAATAATCTCAAGGAACTCTTACAAAGGGATGTGAACGAAGGGACTTTTCATAAAAGGAGAGGAATGACTAGATGTGGATTTTGTAAGTTTTGTAATAACATCTGTGTTGGCGAGACATTTCAAGTGAGGGACACTAAGTATGTTATCAGGTTACCCCTTAACTGTGAGAGCAGATCAATCATCTACATTGCTATGTGCAACTGTTGTCAAGGGTTCTATATTGGGAAAACTGACAGACGGCTTCGGGATAGAATGTACGAGCATCTATATGCAATTAGGAATAGCAGAGATGATAATGCTTTAGCTAAGCATATAGCCCTAAACCCAGGTCATAGCTTCCAATTTATGGCCATAGACCACGTACCTGTAAAATTAAGGGGTGGACCATTTTCCTTAATTTTGGAGAACAGGGAGCTGGAGTGGCAGTTGCGTTTGGACGCATTTAACCATCCTGGTCTTAATAGTAATTGTAACATCGCCCCGGTTCTAAAATTGAGAAGTTACCTTAGGTAATCCCTGGCCAGATTCCAATGTTAGAAAAATACCTGTGCACCTATAGGGTTAAGTTACACCTTTAGGTTTAAGCCAGGTAATTACACATTAAAATATTAAAATAGAAAGCATTAAAACAATACATGTAGTTTAGGGTTAATATATATGTGTATATACATTTTTTTAAAAATTTAGTTAGTCTATGTTGCTGGTTTAGGTTGATACATTGTAGGTTTACCTTTATTATTTATTCTTATTTTTTATTATTTTAGTTGTATCCCATAGAATAAATCGTTTTCTATGTGCTTTTATAAAAATTGGTTGAGCCTGCTTATTTAAAATTTTGTATAATTAATCTAAAATAAGCTAGGTGAAATTAATTGCTCATGTCATGTATCACACTTTATGTGTTTGTGGTACATTTTTATGTAATTTGTATTTTGTATAAAAATTATGCTGCGGTATTACAGGATGTAGGATGTTGTCACTTCCTGTTTTATTTTAATATAAATTGTACATCTTACTTGAGTACTTCATCTCTGATGAAGCCACGGTGTTCCGTGGCGAAAACGCTCTGTTTGTGGATTTAATAAAGCGTTAAGACTTTTAGCAATTACTGTGCGTAGTTTCTGCAAAACAAGGTTCCTCGTTGGTGGTTTTTGGTTTGGTTATTCTGGTGTTGTTTACAAATAACTAATTAGATAGGAGTTCTAATTTCAGTCCTGGCAAATGTCAAACTGTGTGTGTGTGTGTGTGTGTGTGTGTGTGTGTGTGTGTGTGTGTGTCTGTATTTACAAGTTAAAGCTTTTGGGTCCATTCCAACCCAGTATACTTCCCCTTTCTCACTTTAGCAGTCCTGCAGAAATCACTCACCTTAGAAGTCCCTTTTGTCAGGCCTCAGCCCCATAAGCTCTGTGGCATGTGTGATAACTGTGTAACACTATAGTACAAATAACTAATTATGTGGGAGTTCTAATCTCAGTCCTGGCAAATGTCAAACAGTGTGTATGTGTGTGTGTGTGTGTGTGTGTGTGTGTGTGTGTGTGTGTGTGTGTGTGTGTGTGTGTGTGTGTGTGTGTGTGTGTATATGTGTGTTTACAAGTTAAAGCTTTTAGGTCCATTCAAACCCAGTATACTTCCCATTTCCTACTTTAGCAGTCCTGCAGATATCACTCACCTTAGAAGTCCTTTTTGTGAGGCTTCATCCCCATTAGCTCTGTGGTGCATTTGATAACTGTGTAACACTATGGTACAAATAACTAGTTAGGTAGGGGTTCTACTCTCACATCTGGCAAGTGTGTGTCAAAGTGTGTCTGTTTGTAAACACCCACTACACTACTTTATCAGTCCTGCTAATGTAATTCCCATTATAGTATCATAAGTGTGTAGTAGGCTAATGGCCTAGGAGCCTTTACAAGCCTAGCCCATAGTAGGGCCCTGCCATTGTGGTACTCGATGTTACTTACCAGTGCCTGTATCAAGTAGAGCCACTGCAGTGATCCTGGGGATGAACTGTCTATTACCCATTCACTCATCAAGATTTCTCTGAAACAGGGTCAGCTAGGTGCTCGGCATGACATGTATGGGAAGTGTATTCCAGGGCATGCGCAGTGTCTTGGTGAAAGACCTGTCCCACCAGCATGTTGTGGCAATTGTGGTAATGAGTTAGAAGTCTCTGCAGTGTGTGATGTGGTGGGATTGGGATGTCTTTATATGTAGCATGTCTAAAACAGCTGGGTCAGGCATAGCTAGGTGTTATGACACAGAGAATAGCTGTTGTCTTCTGAGTCTCTCTGTGTAGGATGTGAGTTTAATGCCTAGGATCCTCATTGTATGGTGCTTCTGTGGCCTCTCCAGCTATTGCAGGTGTCTACTGAGGTACATGGCAAATGGGCCAGAATACCTGATGAGTGGTCTAATGAGGGAACAGTAGACAGAGAGCATTATCTCTGTCTTCCTTAATGCAAAACACTTGGTAATGCAATGTGCCACATAGAAGGACTTCCTGACCACAGTGGCAATGTGGTGGTTGAAGGATAAGTTGCTGTCAACCTGTGTCCCCAGATATCTTATAATGCCTACAGTGTGCATTGGGCTCCCATCAATGTAGTACTTACTGGGAACTGAGTGTTTCACCAAAGGATATGATGATGCATTTTGTGGTGTTAAGCTTCTGGCCATGGTTTCCACACCACACATTGGTCTCAGTGAGGACTTTCTGTAGGATGTCTGCATCACACATGGAGTTAATGATAGATCCCAGCTTGCGGTCCTCTGTGAACTTGGTCAGCCAGAGTTCCTCTCTGTTGGACTGGACTCCTGATAAGTAGATGCTGGACAGGACACTACCTAGTACTGATCTCTGTGGGACTCAACTTGTGACTGCTTGCCAGTCTGACTTGGATTTTGCTACTGTCACATTGTGTGTTCTGTGAACCAAATTGCAACTCACCCACTGATATAGGGGTTGATGCCTAGTTTGGTGGGTTTAGCAATAATTCCTGACTGAGGAATGGTATCAAAAGCCTTGGCCGATCAAGGTAGGCTGTATGCAGTATCTTACTGTCATATGTTTTTTCAGTGCATGTCAGGGCTGTCATAGTGGGTGTTGTGTCGAGCTATGTGTTCCACATGGTGTGGTGCAGGTGTTGACCTTATCCTCTTGACCAGCTAGTGCAATGTTTGCTGGAGAGTGCATATTTCCACATTTGGTGATTATAGGGGTAACTCTCACAGGTCTGAGTGTTTGGAGTTTAGAGGAGAGGGTTGTCTGTGTATGTGAGGCAGTTGCAACAGTGCCTCAGAATTGGCAAGTGCACCAGGCTAGTGGGCAAAAGCACAGAAAATGGCACTTCAATCATGCCAGGAGGGGTGGTCATAACTACTAAGTACTGGGGCTAATTCTGTGAGGAATGAGTACTGCTGATGGCTCCCAGATGTGCTACACTTATTGATACAATAACCCATTGATGTACAAAGCTATTATGCTATTTGAAGTGCAAGACAGAAAGAACTAGCAAGATGTAAGGGAAAAAAATGAAGGCAGACTTTCTGCCACCTGTAATACTTTACATCAGCTTTGCAGTTATCAGCACCATTGTCCAATTGTTAGTTCAGTAAGTTCTGTAGCATGTGTGATAACTGTGTAACACTATAGTACAAATAACTAGACAGGCAGGGGTTGCAATCTCAGTACTGGAAAGTGTGTGTGTGTGTGTGTGTGTGTGTGTGTGTGTGTGTGTGTGTGTGTGTGTGTGTGTGTGTGTGTGTGTGTGTGTGTGTGTGTGTGTGTGTGTGTGTGTGTATGTGAATCATATACTGTGTGGGTTATAACAAGAGTTGTGTGCCACCGTTTAGACTTCCATTCACCCCAATTTAGTAGTTCTGTTGATGTCATTTACCTTAAAAGTACCTTTAGAGTAAGTTGTATAAGCTCAGTGACATGTCTGATAACTGTATAAGACTATATTAAAAATAACTAGATAGGTAGGGGTTCTAATCCCAGTACTGGCAACTTTGTCTGTGCTGTGAGAATCATATACTGTGTGGGTTATCATTTTGGATTATGTACCACCCTTTACACTTCCCCTCACCCTAATTTAGTAGTGCTGGTGATGTCATTCATCTTAGAAGTACCTTTGGACAAGCTGAAATTGTATAAGCTCTGTGGCGTGCCTGATAACTGTGTAACACTATAGTAAAAATAACTAGATAGGCAGGAGTTCTAATCCCAGTACTGGCAACTGTTTGTGTGTGTGCGTGTGTGTATGTGTGTGTGTGTGTGCGTGTGTGTGTGTGTGTGTGTGTGTGTGTGTGTGTGTGTGTGTGTGTGTGTGTGTGTGTGTGTTTGTGTGAGAATCATATACTGTGTGGGTTCTACCATTTTGAGTTGTGTGTCACCCTTTACACTTCCCTTCACCCTAATTTAGTAGTCCTATTGATGTCATTCACCTTAGAAGTACCTTTGGAGTAAGTAAAATTGTGTAAGCACCATGGCACATCTGATAACTGTGTAACACTATAGTAGAAATAACTAGACAGGCAGGAGTTATAATTCCAGTACTGGCAACTGTTTCTGTGTTTGTGTGAGAATCATATACTGTGTGGGTTACACCATTTTGAGTTATGTACCACCCTTTACACTTCCCGTCACCCTAATTTAATAGTCCTGGTGATGTACTTCACCTTAGAAGTACCTTTGGAATAGCTGAAATTGTATAAGCTCCATGGTGCGTCTGATAACTGCTTAACACTATAGTAGAAATAACTAGATAAGCAGGAGGTCATGTGTGTGTGTGTGTGTGTGTGTGTGTGTGTGTGTGTGTGTGTGTGTGTGTGTGTGTGTGTGTGTGTCTGTGAATCATATGCTATGTGGGTTATACCATTTTGAGTTGTGTATCATCCTTTAGACTTCCCCTCACTCTAATTTAGTATTTCTGTTGAAGTCATTCACCTTAGAAGTACCTTTGGAGTAAGTGAAATTGTGTAATTACCATGGCACATCTGATAACTGTGTAACACTATAGCTGAAATAACTAGATAGGCAGGAGTTATAATCCCAGTACTGGCAACTGTTTGTGTGAGAATCATGTACCACCTTTTACACCTCCCCTCACCCTAACTTAGTAGTCCTGCTGATATCATTCACCATAGAAGTACCTTTGGACTAGGTGAAATTGTATAATTTCCATGGCGTATAGTAGACATAGATAGATAGGTAGGCATTCTAATCTCAATACTCATGTGTATGTGTGTGTGTGTGTGTGTGTGTGTGTGTGTGTGTGTGTGTGTGTGTGTGTGTGTGTGTGTGTGTGTGTGTGTGTTTTGCAAAATGTTCACATTCAGTACACATCCAAATGTCTACTGTACAGAGACCACTGTTGTCAATCACTGTAGTGGTAGCTGTGGATGCCCTGCAGCCCTATAAGCTGTGTGCCGTATGAAATAACTATGTAAAAGTTTGCACACAAAAACAAGATAGGTGGGTCTTCTAATCCTGTGATACCATTTCCCACTCAGGAATCATAGACAAACACAGCCATCTAGGCATCAATCCCTATGTCACTTGGTGGGTTGCAAACTGGCTTATGCATGGGACCACAGTATGAAGGAAGCAGACTCCATGTCAGACTGCCAACCAGTCATGCGTGGAGCACCACAGGTTCTGGTCATGGGTCCCCTCATGTTTGTCATGTATGTCTCTGACATCTAGAACAACACAAAGGGACCATGGCTGACAATGTTCTTAGACAATTGCAAGGTGGGTGCTATGTGTACACCCCCATATCATGTTAACATCCTGCATAAAGGCCCCACTGAGACATCCGACTGTTGTCAGAACACTGGCCTAAGGCTGAATGGATAGAAATGTGTCACAATCCCGTGTGGAATCAATGTGTTTACCATGAATTAACACATTGCTGGTAGTCCAATGGAAATATAAGTCCTTATAAGAGGCCTGGGAACACAGGCTGACAATGACCTCTCTTTTGGCCACCACACTGCTACTGTGGACAGAAATAACTTCTATGTGGCACATCTCAAAAGTAAGGCTGTATCATCCAGTAAGGAAGAGGTCGATGTCTCCGTCTACTCTCTCCGCATTAGGTCAACCAGCAGGTACAATGGCCCATTTGCTATGTAGCTCATTAGACACTTGCAACAACTGTGGAGGCTGCAAGTGTACCTCACAAATAGGACCCTAGCCTGAAAACAACTGACCTATATGGACAGAGTACAATACCTCCAAGTATTTCTGGCCACATCTTGGCTACTTACAGACAATCCATGCTTGACTGACAATGCCATGTGTGGCTAGCTGTGTTAGGAATACCATATCTAGTGAAACTCTGATCTGTTGCCTGATACACTAGTAATAGGTGACTCTATAGTCAGACACACTGATGTCCCGCTTACCAGGCTGAGCAAGGTGAGGGTGACTGTGAGCTGCCTATTGGGAGCTAGGATCCGCCACATAACACACGCACTCAGGTCACTCCAAAGCAAGCATAAATATGACTCTGTCATTGTCCATGCTGGCGTGAATGACCTGAGACGTACCTCCCTGGACTACATGAAAAGAGACATAGAGAAGCTCTCTGATTATGTAGCCCAGGCTGGTATGACCCTGACCCTGAGTAGCATCTTGCCCTCACCAAGAATGATGGCACAATACAAAGATAAGATGATCAGCTTTAATAATTGGCTCAAGTACTGGTGTCATTCTTAGGGGATCCAATGTCTGTCTGCCTGGGATGACATGTTGGACAAGCCACATTGCTTCACAAGGGACGGCTTGCACCTGTCACCACTGGGCTTACGAATATTGGCTAAGGCTCTTGCCACCCCCATAGTGCCTTTTTTAGGCAAGGCTCAAAAGACAAACCCACCTCCTTAGAAAACAAAAATGGAAAAAAACTAAGGATAATGCTGCTCAATGCCAGAAGTCTAAATCTCAAGATGCAGACACTCGATGCACTCCTCAGTATGGAGAACATCAACGTCTGTGCAGTAACTGAAACCTGGTTCAAGGCTCCTGAGAGTACCCCAGCACTACCAGGCTATACCTCGTATCATGCTTTTCGGCCCCAAAACCCAGGCCGAACCACAAAGGGAGGGGGAGTGTCCATATTCATCAAGGACACCCACACCTCCAGGTTAGTAGCAACACATGAAGCATCGGAGACCATACAGGTGCAACTAACCATAGGCAAAACTGCTATACAACTGGTGGCATGTTACAGACCACCCTCCCAATCTCAGGAACCCCACTCAGCCTTCCTGAAGACATTGGAGGATAAGAATGTATGACAAAATACCATCATACTGGGAGACTTCAACTACCCTAACATAGATTGGGTACATTATTCTAGCCCTAACACCCTAGCCCAAAGGTTCCTGGAATTCATAAATTCAAATGCACTGGAACAACTAGTCACCTCTCCCACTAGGGGAGTTAATATACTAGACCTGATCATCACAAACATGGGGACAAAATGCTCCACACCGGAGGTATACCCCTCACTAGTGAGATCTGACCGCAAACTAATCACCCTGGATATACATATCCCACCTCCACCCCCAGCACAAAAGACCACAGTGAAAAACTTCTCAAAAGCAGACTTCACTCTTCTTAAGACTGAGATGGTTTCCTTTAAGCCCACTGGGCCAGTGGATACCACATCCCACAATGCTGAATCCTTCACAAATGCTTTCTATGGACATCTCCAAGAATGCATGGATCATGCAATCCCAAATAAATCCAAGTCCCTCTCCACCAAAGGCAAGCGTCCTGTCTGGTGGACCTAAGCCATTAACAAATTGTATAACAAAAGAAGGAAGCTACTGCATGACAGAGCAAAATCCCATAAAGGGAAGACATCTCTGATCAACACTCGCAGAAAACTACGTTCTCTCATAAAAACATCCAAGACCAACTTTGAGAGAAAAATCGCTAAGGACACTAAAGATAACCACAAAGCCTTCTTCAGCTATGTTAGAAACCTGGGCGGAAACCCTCAGAGTTAGTTCACAACAACAAAAAATACACTGAACCCACAGATATTGCCAACATTCTGGCTGACAGGTTCAGTGCAAATTTCTCCCTTCCCTCACCCCCAAAAGAAGAAATACTTATCCCAGCTGAATGTAATCTCCCTGTCATCTCAGATGTTCAGGTGAGAGCTGCCCTCAGCAAAGCTAAAAACACAGCATCAATGGGACCTGATGGTATCACAGGTTGCGTGCTACCTGAAACCCGCACATAAAAATGCTATTTAACCTTAGCCTTACTGCAGGATATGTACCTGAACACTGGCGTACAGCAACATTGGTCCCACTCCACAAAGGGGCTACCTCTACAGACCCTGGGAACTACTGCCCCATAAGCTTAACCAGCCTGGTCTGCAAAGCTATGGAAATAATCATTATGGAACTCATAAACAAAGACATTGGGGACCTACAGACACTTGATCCCACCCAGTTCGGCTTTGTAAAGGGCAGATCCTGCCTTTTGAACCTGGTTGACTTTTTCGAAACAGTCACTAGAGCCATTGATGAGGGCAAAGCAGTCCATACAGCCTACCTGGACTTAGCTAAGGCCTTCGACACAATACCCCAGTCAGGCATCATAGATAAGCTCAACAGCTTAAATGTAAACCCTTATGTCACTAGATGGGTTGCAAACTGGCTGAAGGATAGAGCCCATAAAGTTAAAATCGCTGGAGCAATGTCAGACTCAAAGCCAGTCACAAGTGGTGTCCCACAGGGATCTGTCCTGGGACCCCTCTTGTTCGGCATTTATTTCTCAGATGTTAAAGCAAACATGGGAGGGTTGTGGCTGACAAAGTTCACAGATGACTGCAAACTAGGTGCCATAGTCAATATACCAGTGGACACATACATCCTACAAAAAGGCCTCATAGAAACGGACAACTGGTGCCGGAGTCATGGCCTTAAACTAAATGCCAAAAAATGTATAGTCATCCCCTTTGGGAAAAACAAAGTACCCACAAATTATCACATAGACAGCAATCCACTGAGTACGGAAAAAGTAACCAGAGACCTAGGGACCCAAGTCGACAGCAACCTTTCATTTGACACCCACGTTGCCAAAGTGGTTAGAAAGACATTCTACCTTGCACACCTTATCATGAAGGGATTCACATCCAGATCCAAGGATGTCATTGTACCCCTATACTCCTCACTCATCAGACCCATGATTGAGTACAATGCCCCATTTGGTATGTACCTCACCCGGCATTTGCAACAGTTGGAGAGATCACAAAAGTACCTCACCAAGAGGATCAATGGTCTCCAACATATGTCTTATTCTGCCAGACTAAAGAAACTCCAGCTCTATTCAGTAGCATACCGCCTGCTCAGAGGTGATCTGTGCCTGACGTGCAAGGCCATGTCCAATCAGGAACTGATGGACATACTCCACCTCAAAAAATCCAAATCCATCAGAACCATGAGAGCTAAAGACTTAAACCTCGGCACAAGTATGAATAGGACATGCTGGAGGGATAGATTCATAACTCAGAGGCTTCCCATGCTCTGGAACAAAATCCCAGTTCATGTTAGGCAGAGCCCCTCACTAACTCTCTTCAAGAGAAATCTTGATGAGTGGATGGGAGATCGTAAGTTTACCCCAGGGGTCACATCTGTGTCACTACTAGACAGGGGCATAGTAAACTAATTCTATTATATAAGGGGACCTTCACTGTGTCACTACTAGACAGGGGCACAGTATTCTAAATCTATTCTGTGCATTTTTGTACCATTTCATGGGGTGGCGAAAGTCACATCACTATGGCTAGGCTTAAAATGCCCCAGGGCAGATAGCCTAGTACTAAACTATGAAACTATGAAACTATGTATGCACCACATGCCATGGATACCTCAACCTCATTACCACAATCAACAGAACATGCTGGGGAATAGGTGCATAACCCAGCGAGTGGACATGTAATACAATATATGTCGCATACATGTCAGAGCACCTCACTGACCCTCTTCAAGAGAAATCTGGATGAGTGGATGGGGAATGTAACTGTCACCCTGGCCATCACTCAAGTGGCAATGGTCGATAGATGCACTGGGAAAAAATGTCAGGTTGCATGATGCCAGGGTACTCCCATTGGCTAGGCTTACATGATCCTATGAATCTTAGTCCTGGCAAGTGTGTGTGTGTGTGTGTGTGTGTGTGTGTGTGTGTGTGTGTGTGTGTGTGTGTGTGTGTGTGTAAGGCAAGTATCCTGAGTGTGTGTGTTTGAGTGAGGAATATAACCATTGGGTGGCTTAGTATTACAATTGTAGGCCATCGTACTCCCAGCACACGTCCTACATTCCACTGTATGAGGGCCGGTTTTTACATCAACCATAGAGGTATCTGTACAAACACTGCAGACCTATAAGTCCTGTGCTGCGTGCAACAGCTATGTAACAGTACTGGCACACTTGTGTGTGTCCATTAGTATGTATAGAAGTGTTTGGGAGTGTGTACACACATGGATGACATTAGTATGAAACCTGTCACACCCACTACACCACCCATTGCCATACCTTACAAGGGCACATGATGTTGCTCACTATACATGTACTTTGGAAACTCAACACACTATGAGCTCTGTGCCACCTGTGATAACTGCATAATACTGTACTACCACTAACTAGATGAGTAGGGATTTCTAACCTAACACTGGTAATTGTGATTTTGTGTATGAGTGTGTGTGTGTGTTTGTATGTGTGTGTGTGTGTGTGTGTGTGTGTGTGTGTGTGTGTGTGTGTGTGTGTGTGTGTGTGTGTGTGTGTGTGTGTGTGTGTGTGTGTGTGTGTGTGTGTGTGTGTGAGCAGCATTCTCTGTGTGTTAGGTCAACACAATACCCTCTGGGTGTGTGGGATTTACAAACCTGAGGTGTGTTCCACCCACTACACTTACCATTGTCCACTGTACAAGAGCTGCTGACGTTAGTCACCATACACTTACCTGTATACACCCCTCAGCCCCATAAGCTACATGGCACATGCAGAAACTGTTATACAGACCTGTTAATTGTGTACAGCTCTACCCTGGATATGACACACTCAATGTGTTACCACACTGCCATACTCATTGTAGATAATGTCTGCAGGGCCACATACTGCTGACATACAGACACCTAGAAGACAAACAGAATACATTATGGAGACCACATTCTGGCAGTGTTAATAACAACAATAATGCATCATGACTGGGCAGCTACACACTGTGATGTGTAACCATTAAACATGCTGACAGACAACACTTTACACAGCATTACATTGCTAAACTGTACTAAATCACCCTGTGCATCAGACCCATATTAGCATGCCCCTGCATTGATGGTATGGATGACAGGGATGTGGCACAGGTATCATAATATGCACAGGGTGTGGTGTGGGTTTGCCAGAGGCCTAGGCTGGGCCATTTGGTTGACATCATGTGTGTGTGTTTCAGGGTTGTTCATTAAATGGGCCATGCAGAGGTGGTGTGTGTAAGTCTGGAGGTGACCTGGCTGTCATGGTGATGTGTGTGTGTATGGAAGCACACAGTCACGCCATGTGGTTGCCCTTCACAGGGGTTTGTTGGACAGCTGTGGACCATACATGGCAGGGTGTGCAGTTCACCGTCTCTGGTCATGGACATGGGAACTGGGCCTGCTAGGGAACCCATTGGCATGACCAGGATCAAGGTCAGATGCAATACTACTCACAGATTGTCACTGCTGTCTGCTGGATCCACATCCCTGTTGGGATTGGCTAGGACCATGTGCCCATGGCCTGCTGCATTGTGGTGTGGACAGCGACCTCCCCTCGATCATGCTGCTGGTACTGCCACTACAGGAGCTAGAAACTGCACAGCTACGTGGAACCTCAGCTGTTCGTGCTGCTGTCCTACATCCACATGGCTGATGGACAACTCCCACTACATGCTCTATCTCAGACATTCCATGTTCAAGGATTGACATTCCATTGTTGAGGTTTCCCACCATCTCACCCACCTGTCTATCCATTACCTTAGCATAATAATGGGTGGGCATCAACACGATCATGGAGGTTGTCATGCATTGCAGGAAGAGTGGCATTTACAACCTTGAGAAACTGTCCTGTGTTATGTTAACTACATGCCTGTGCCTCCATGATGGTCCGAAACATGTGTCTGGTGACACTTGCTGTCACACTTGTGACAGAGGCATGACAGGCAGCAGTCTCCCTTCTAGCATCCCTTCCCATCCACCTATGTGGGACCTCGCCTGCTATTTGGCTATGGCTGGTGTGTACAGACACACTTGCCATAGTCACCACACTTGCCTGCCCCATGCCGCCACCTGCCAATTGTCCATCATCTCTGGCCACTGGTGATGGGGTATGTGTGGGCATTGTTACTGTTTACGGGGATGGGGTGGACAACAGTGGGATGCCAAACAATGGCTCAGATTAAGCCCCTGACAACCCCGCCTGTGCCTTGCTATGGCTATCATCATTGTCAGAGTCTGCGAAGACACTGACATTAGTTCCAAAGTGGGAGGGACCCCGACCCCCATTGCCACCTGTGAGGGGAAGACAATAAATGTAAATTAATACCTGTATATTATGGTTGGCTGCTGCACACACAGACACACACACAGACACGCACACAGACACTTACATGTGAGGTGGAAGAAAGCTATTACACAGCACTCATCATCATGCTTTGCAGCCATTCTTAATCCTTATTGCTAACAATATACATCTCTGGGATGCATGAGTACTGTTAGTAGATGATGTCCACTCCCCTAGCACACATTATTGCCGTTCACCTGTATAGCACGGTGGCAACTACTGTAGACCATACCTCACAACATTACAAGTCATTGAAGAATGTGTAGATGTCTGGCACATATGTTTGCTCTGTTCCTCACAACCCCTATGTGTTTGTCTGACACATAACTGGGATCATATGAGGATTGATGTCACTAATTAATAGCATACATTTGATTTGCTGACCTCATCACCAACAGTAAATATATATTCAAACAAATCATGTTACACCAACAACCTTCTAAGCTTAACATAGATATGATAAGTATACACACCTCTGTTAACTTGGCAGGCTCTTGTGTCATATAAAATGAGACCACAATACTGCATTCAAAAACATTACCCACCTTAAATGTGACATATGACCTGTGCAATCTAATTGAGATCAAACAAATGTGTTAGTTGTGAAATATACTGAGTGAGTTGTGTAAGATACAGTAGTTGCATAGGTGTGGACACCCTTAAACCAATGCTTTTTTGAAACAACTGTTAAGTAAACTACAGCAGTCACTCTTCCTGGGAAGGGGAGTATCAGCATGGCACATCTTGACTTGGCATTATTTCAACAGTCTTCCCTGCAAAAGTCCCCCAACTTTGTCAACTGGCAAGGGTGCACAGACATTGGTCACATAGGGGGATTACTATTGGTGTTAAGTCTGGTCTTTGTCTGGCCCAATGAATACCCTTGATTGTATTCAGGTGGAGCCATTCTTAGGTAGCTTTGGATGTATGCTTCAGGTCATTGTCATGTTGGATGTTGAAACCCCTCTCCATCCTCAGCCATTTTGCAGATGCTTGACGGCTTTGGCCCACACATGAGTATTATTTGAACTGTTCATAATTCCCTCCACCATCCCAATGGGCCTAGTTCCAGCTAATGAACAGCAACCCGAAAGCAGGGCACTGCCACCAGTGAACTTCAACATGCGGATGGTGGTCTTTAGGTGAAGTGAGGTGTTGCTTATGCACCACTTGTAGCTTTAGGGATAGTAGCTGTAAGTTTGAACCTTGGTCTCATTACACCATTACACATGCCTTTGAGAAACCTGGTGTTATGTTTTGCTACTTGTACACAGCCCTGCATGGTGTTTGGTGTGGGTAAATGCTTCTATCTACTCACCCTACCCCATAGGCCAGACTTATGCAGAATCCAGGCGAATGTTGCCACATGTACTACATAACCAGTACTTGCCAGAGAGTACTGCAAGTCCCTCAGTGTTGCTGCATGTCTCCTGTCAGCTTCCCTAACCAGTTCTCAACATGTCCTTCCATCTGTTTTGGAAGGACATCTGGTTCTCTTCAACAGCATTGTTGTCCCATATTTAATCTACCTTTTGATGAGCATCTCCACTGTGTTCCATGGTATATGCAATGCTGTGTTAGTGTTGTTGTACCCTACTTCTGACTGATACCTTTCAAATGTGAGATCCCTATGATGCTTTGTAAGATGTGTGCAAGCCATGGCTGCTTCTGGTACAGACAACTGAGCAAATGTCATGAATACACCACTCCTACAGTGGACCATTATTCATTGTTACATTGAGTCCCTGTACTTGATGGCAGGTGTGTACCCAAGCAGACTGAATGCTGTCAGTACATCACAAGCTGCTTCTACAATGCATTACTTGGAGGGTGTGCACACATATGCATCCAGCATATTGTAAGTTTTGTATACCCTATATTCAGTGACCTAACATATTGTTGAGTTTTACAAGTTAACTGTTCATGTTATGGTCACATTACAGGTTGGAAAAGGTGTGGAATGCAATATTGTGGTCTCTCATTGTATATATCAGAAACACGTTGCATCTTGACAGGGGTGTGAACACTGAGGTATCCACTGTATAGGATTAATGTGTCATACATGTCCCTACCATAGCCCATTTGTCTCCCCAGTTTGTTGGTCTCTGTCCAGATGTCTTGCACTGACAGGTTGTGAAGTATGTTGCAGGAATGTTACATTACCCTTCAGATAGGCCCCCGTGGTGACCACTGTGATGCACTACAGTTAACACCACCACAAGTGAACATGGACATCAAGCAATATGGCTAGGTGTGTATTGGAAAAGCACAACAAAACAATTACATACTCACCAGCTACAGGCTGCTGTTCCACTTGCAGACCAGAGGGAGCTAAATAGGTGAGGGAGAGTGGTACTGTCAGCAGACTCACATGTGGCCTTGGTACAGGGGGAAGCAGCATTTCTGCACATTAACAGTACAACCCCCAGTACTATGAAATATGCTTCCCAGCACCATAGACGTGCACTTATGTGCATTACCAAACCCTGTCCACAACTACTACCTTATCTGACATATGCATGTAGATACTCTACAGATACAAACCCCAATACTATGAAATATGCTGCCCATCACCATAGATGTGCACTTGTGTGCATTACCAAACCCTGTCCACAACTACTATCTTATCTGGCATATGCTTGTAGATACTCTACAGTTACAAGTATGCATGCTAAAGTACTCTACTAATGTGCACTAAGGCCTTAACTGCACACTCCTTGTCCATTGTGTGGTAGGCACCCACATCCACAATGCTGGATTCAGCAAGATGTGGGCTTGGAGTGGGTGCACCAAGGTTGGCGAGGAGCTGTTCGGTGGGTGTCAGTGGGGCCTGCATGACTGGGCCCCCACCTATGGCAGTCGCTTCTCTGGCTATGGCAGCAGCCCTTCACCGGGCATTATTTATGAGGTCAGTAGCACGGATCCGGAGCTGCTCATAGTTTCTTGTGTGCAGACCAACACCATTTACCCTGTGGACTAGGTCATTCCACAGGGCGGTCCACTCCCGCAGATGTTCCTGAGTATGGCCAAACATGACTTCATAATGGTTGACTCTGTCTTTCAGCTTTTCCTGGTTAGGGGTCACCACAGTGGAACTCCGGTCCATTAATGATTGGCAGTGGATTTTTACGGTGCCCAGTTGCCAGCCCAATGTCCAACCTTCAAAGGAGGCACACCCATTCACACTTGCACCTACCTGCATGTCTTTAAGTGTCACTCGACCACGGGGAGGACATGCAGACTCCACACAGAAGGCGCTCCAGCCAACAATCGAACAAGAGAACCTCTTGCTGTGAGGCAACAATGCTAACTGCTGCATCACCGCAGCCCCTACTTCATAATGGTTGACAATGGTGTCAATTATTTCAGATGTTTCTGGTGCACTGTAGGGTAGGTATCAGGGGTGCTGCATCCTGCCTCAAAGACATAAACAGTGAAACACATCATAGTACTTCATACAGTTGTCAACAGTATGGACAGACATTGCACATTAACAGTGGATATTTGTTGTCAGCGTTCACAACTACACCATACCCCTGTAATCTATCAGCACAATATTAGCTTGCATTGCACTCCTGGCCCTAATGTGTCATATCCCCCCCCCCAGTGATGGACAGTTAATTGCATAAACCTTTATTCCCCATTCATTTCTGTGTAGTGGGATGACAGTGGCCATCTTCCATGTGGACGGGGTATGGATGTTGCCTAGACTGTGTTTGACTACAGTGTGTGATGGAACTGTGAACACATGCCAGAGTTCATGTAAGATGCAGACAGGGATGTTATCAGGACACATGGGGACTTGCTGTTGTTGCCTTTCAGTAAACAATATGTACCTGCTCACCACTGATGAGGGGAGGGGAGCAGTTGATGTGCATATCTCCCTATAGGGATGGAGGGACAGGGGGGGATGTTCACACCTAACCTGTCTGATGCAGGTTGCCTATAGTCATGGCATGTGTGTATGAGGTGTGATTTAACACCAGTACAGGGTGAATTGTGTTGTTGCCTCTGAGACTGACAACATATGTGAAGACACCCTTGTGACTGGCCTTGGCAGTGTGGATATGTGTGATTTGTACTCATAGTTAGCCTTGCAGGGAGTCACCTGTGACCTTACATGCTTGTTCAGATAGAGGTGGACATGCTTCCAAGTTGTTGTCTGCACCTATGTGGTCCTGTACAGCAATATAACAACCTATTATGTGGTTTTTGTATTGCTGCTGTCCATCAAAGGCGATTACTCTACCTTGGTGGAGGTGGGTTTTACAGGTCAGGTATTACTGAGTCCATACAGTTACAGTGGCTATATACGTGTACATACCCCTGTTACAATGCCTGGTCTAGTGCTATTGTAACTTGACACTACAATAACTCATTTAAAAAAAATTCCCACCTTTAATGTGACCTATAGCCTGTACAATTCCATTGAAAACATAACAATCTGTTGTGGGAAAACATATGCAAATTGACATCAGTACAATAAACTGGTTGCATTAGTGTGCACACCCTTAAACAGATCCTTTGTGAAAGCACCTGTTGTTGTGGAAGCACCTGTTGAGATAATGACAGCATTCAGTCATCTTAGATCGGAGTCTATCATCATGGCACATCTTTACTTGGTAATAGTTGCCCAGTCTTCCTTGCAACATCACTACAAATATGTCAATGTGTGAAGGCATTTCTTGTGCACAGCCCTATTCAGCCCTATTCAGGGCAACCCACAGATTTTCTATTGGATGTAGGTCTGGTCACTGGCTGGCACATTCCCAAACTGTAACTTTCATCTGGTGAAGCCATTCTTTTGTCGAGTTGGATGTATGCTTGGGGTCATTGTCATGTTGACAGATACAATCTCTCTTCAGCTTCACTTTCTAGCAGATAACTGAAGGTTTGGGGACAAAAATGGTTGGTATTCATAATTCCCTCCATCTTGAGTAGAGGCCCAGTATCAGCATTTGATAAGCAACCCCACAGCATGATACTGCCACCACCATGCTTCACCAGGGGGGTGGCATTCTTTTGGTGATGCAAAGTGTTGTTTTAGGCAAAACATACTTCTTGGAATTGTGGGCCAGTGGTTCAACCTTGGTGTCATCAGTCCACGACACATTATCTAACATGCTTTTTGGAGACTTGAGGTACTGTTTGACAATGTTTGCCCAGCGGTTTTCTTTTTACCCAGTTGTTTAGTTGTATTATTTGAGGTTAATCAGAGTCTTGTTAATTGATGGCATGTGTGTATCCAAAAAGTGAATTCTGTGATTACTGCAAGAGGTGCATCAACAAGTAGTGGTTTATGTGTGTGCACATGCAACCTGTTTATAGTATGTTTTTTATGTTTTATATTTTCTCACCTAACAGATTTGTTTTGTTAATAGAATTGTACAGGTTATGGGTCACATTCATGGTGGGAAAATGTTTCCAGAAGATTTTCTGTGTCTAATTTTTGTATGGTAGGCATGGACAGAGGGTCATAACACAGTCGCATACTTTTCCGATTACAACCTGATAATCATGCCTATTCTACTACCCATAGCACTGTCATGGCAATGCAACAACCAGTACCTGTAAACATTTATGTCTGTTGTATGCACTGAGACTGATATTACACACAAGTAGAACATTCACAACTTATTTAAATACATAGATAAGTAAGCTGGTTGCACAGCAGGCTTTGCTATCACAGTGCCAACCTGGAGGATGTCCCACATTCATATCTAAGCTATTATGTTATGGTATCATTGTTAATAGACTTGACAATGGTTTGCCTAACATAACACTATGTGTAAGTGACTACAGATATCAGACACATGTGCTTATAAGACTGTACAGTTGAATGGTATGAACTCACTATATCACATACATTTCAACACACACTTCAACAGTACTTTACTATGCACATGCTCTGTGTAGGTCTCTTATATTTACAAGACAAAATGTGTATCATAGTTATATTCACAGGTAACATATGGATATGTACAACATACCAGTAGCTGGCCTAGCAGTGGCACAGTCAGTGGTGTTTGACAAACGCTGCAGTAGTTGGCAAATATCAGCTGTCCTTTCCTGGGTTGAGTCAGGGGCCTGAGCTGTGAGCTATGTGACTGCAGATAGAGCCACATATTATGGCCATTGGTGCTGTTCAGCAGTACATCAGTACAGCAAGTCTTGTTGGGACATATTCTTTCAAACTCCTATTTTGCATTATTATAGATCACCTACTGTATTCAATTACATGCGTACTTGTTTCACATACCTTTTTTTAAAGAGGATTTGGTCAAATACTTATTCTGTATTCAGTCCTTCTGTTTTTAATTGTATCACTGTCTATGACAGAGGTGGTTTGAATAGATGGCAGCTTGACTTTTATAGGTAATGCTCATGACCATGTAATGGCCTGTGCACCAATTGGTGTTCCCCAGTTGCTAATTACATGCAGGGCAGCTGTGTAGTTATTCCAATAACCAATGCCATAGTAACACACTCCTATAATTGAGTACTCCATGTGGGTGTTGGCCCTTTCCCTTGCCTGTGAGGAAGACATCATGGAGGTGTGTGAGCTAATACCTTTTACAGCTAGATTTGCAGAGACAAGCCAATTAAATGGTGGAGAAGGTTCAAGACTTAGGGGCAGAATGTGAGTATTGCTGTTATATTGTTTGAATACTGCTAGTTTAACAGGGTTTATCTGAACATG